>NC_059361.1:23128500-23429000 GCF_019703515.2 Myxocyprinus asiaticus | reverse complement strand
AATACATTTTGTCCTGTCCCTCCTTTTCTTTAAAAACAAAAAAACAAAAGCAGAAGTCTGGGTTACATTGAGGCACTTAAATGGAAGTGAATGGGGCCAATTTGTAAATTTAAAATACTAAATGTTTCTAAAGTATAGCCACAAGATGTAAACAATATGCATGTTAACATGATTGTAGTGTGATAAAATAGTTTACTGACCTATTTTGTGTAAAGTAATATCCAGTTTTAAAACTGACTTGCCATGATTACATAATGCTGTAAACCTAAAACTCTAAAACGACTAATTAAACAACTTTACAGCTCAAAAAATACACAAGTATAAGCTTCAATTTTCTGCCTTTAAACCTTCCAAAAATTGGCCCCATTCACTTCCGTTGTAAGTGCCTCACTGTAACCTTGATATTTTTTATTTTATTTATTTTTTCTTAAAGGAGGGAAGAGTCTAAATAATTTGTGGTAATCAACATTATGCCACAAATGCTGTCAATTGAGCTTAACTTGTACTGAACCCAAAATATTTTTTTAAGATTTGTCTTCACTGGAATTAACATATTGCAAAACTTCAGCGCAAAAGAAAAGAATATTCTCTGGCAGGACAGTTTAAGCTCTGGAATGCTACGACGAAATACTCAAGTCTGGCTGTCTGCTACCTTAGTGACCTCTTCCATGAGCTTAGCACCAGGCCATAGGACGATGTCATGGCAGTTTGAGGACTGCATACTTCTACTCTGTCACCTCTCAAACATACTCTCTTCTGTGGACATGATATTCTTTTCAACTATCTTGAAATCACAGGATCCATTAGGATGCATTGCTTTAGCCTGTTTACATTGATTCAAATGTGGATTCCAATATGACCTCCTGACCTGGCCACTCCCTCACGGGAGAGTTGGAGAATGATGTCATTCTTTGAAATTCATCTTCCCAGTGTGTTGTGAAACCAAAAGCAGATAGCAGAGATTAGCTTGTTTTTTTACAGTAACAAACAGTAATTATTTATTCAGATTTAATTAATTTCTACCTACAAATGCACATATACACTTATTCATGTATTTACTGTAATAATACTGATTGTAATACAACACATTTTATACAGTAAACCAACCTTACATGTTTTGGGTTAAATAAAGCTTTGGTTTATATAAAAGAAAGATGTTTATTTCATTCAGTGTCTTTTCACCTATAATTTATACTGAAGATAGAAATAGCTAAATTAGTTTAAATGGAGACAGATAATGAACTGAGAACAGAATTATGCTTCTGTGATTTGTTAAATTAAATAACCACATACAGTATCCCCTCAGGGACCAATAAAGTGTCTATCCATCACAATCTAGCTAGTTCTTTGTTTTCTTAATTGTTGTCAGTTTACTAATTCAGGTCATCTACACTGAAAATTTTGAAACAAGGTTAAAAAATAACTGAAAAAATAAATAAAAATAATACATTTCATTTGAGGTTTGCTTTCCATTTACAATCCGAGAAGAAGATTGGTTTGAGGGCATTTATTTTAA
The DNA here is from genome assembly GCF_019703515.2 of Myxocyprinus asiaticus. NCBI lineage: Eukaryota > Metazoa > Chordata > Actinopteri > Cypriniformes > Catostomidae > Myxocyprinus > Myxocyprinus asiaticus. Next base: position 23,427,484 of record NC_059361.1, on the reverse strand, counting down.
GTATAAAAGTACAGAGCAACAAAAACAAAGTAGGTGAGGGAAAACTCAAGGAGACTCAAGGAAAGGGTCTAGACAAAGCTGTGGTGTCAGGTGGTGTGTTTGTGTGTGAGGGGTACAGAGGATAGTAAAAAAAAAAGCTAATGTCTGTGTCCTCAGGTCTACAGAGAGCCTCACTAAACATTCCTCACAGCCAGGGGGAGGAAGAGTGTAAGGCTCATTTACATAAGAAGAGAGAACTCAGCCAATCAGGAGCAGGGAAAGGAACAGGGAGAGTGTCAGGTTACTCTATGCATTCTTCCCTCCTCTTTCTGTTGTAGAGGGAGGGAGAGAGAGCGAGCAAGAAAAAGAGAACAGGATGGACACAAAGAGGGAACGAGAGACAGAGCAAGTGAGAAAATTAAAGAGCGAAAAGTATATGGGACAGTCTCATTGTTGCCCTCTGAGATCACGGAATTGGAGTATGTGTTAGGAGCTGCCCTCACTTTCTGCCTGATAGAGACGCTGAGAGCATTTTACAAAGAGGTGGACGGTCTGCGGGAGTTTTCATTGGGGGTCAAACCTCAGCTGGTTTAGTGCTGTCTGGAGTCCCAATGACTCACACAGCAGGGCTGAAAATGAATTATCTGGTGAGTGTGTGAATCTATTTGCTGTTCTCATTGTTATGTGAAAGCTTTAAGTTGGTCGTGCTAAATGCCCTGGGGTAAAAAAAATCTTTCTCAATTTTAAACTTTTTTAAAGACCTACTGTGCCTTTAAGTCTTTATAGAACAGTTTCACATTCTCTTGAGGTGTTTATGACTGGAACAGATCAGAGCAAGTAAACTTAGAGCAAGAAAATGCTCTAAAAGGAGGCAATATTACTAAAATATTCCATACAGAGGCTTTCACTTCGCACAGAGCACCATGGTATATAGCTGTGCTGTTTGAGCTTTTTAAAAAATTGCCTTTTCTTGAGGAGCAGTGAGTTTTGAAAGCTTAGGGGATAGTGTGAGAAACCAGGCGTAGAGGGAAGGAATGGAGCCATGCCGCTGTGAGCTTCTCTGCTGACTCATGAGAAAGCTGAAAGATTCAGGTTTTATGGAAGGGAGCAAAGGGAAAAAGGAAAAGAAGGAAAGAGAGAGAGAGAGAGAGAGAAATGGGAGAAGAACAGGGTGAAGTTGACTGGGCCAGGGTTTAGGCTGGAACATCAGTTCCTTGCTATTGTTTGAAAGTATTGGCACTCATTCAGCTTGTAAGAGTTGGAGATGACACAGGGCTTTGGTATTTGGATGTGAGAGTTGGGCCATACTGTATTTCCGTCTTTGAGGAATCTGGATGCTGGGATTCACCCCCTGCAGAGACTGGGATATTCCCAGAACATTAAAATGTACCTGTATTGAAATGTACACTAATGGTGACTGCCAGTTATTAGCACAATGAATATCTAAAGTGTGCATTCAAAGTTTACAGAGTTTTGAGAGAAGTTTGGTGTATTTTAATTAAAATATTAAGATTGCGGTTTATGTTTCATTAATATCTTGTTGCAAATTCTGTGTACTGTATCATGAGGCTTTTCAATATAAAAAAAGACACTACAAGAGTGTCACAATGGTATACAAGCTGTTATCTGTCCTTTTTACTTTTTATATAGTGGAATTTTCATTTGATAGTCTGTTCAAACTAGCTAGTAGAAGACTACAAGAGTGTCATAAAGGTCTACAAGACGTTACTATTACACTTCAGTTTTACTATACAGTGGAAATATACAACATGTTACCTTTCCTTTCAAATTTTTATTCAGTGGAAATTTGTCAGTTTTATAGTCTGTTGAAACTTGCTAACGTAAGATGCTTCAAGAGTGTCACAACATTCTACAAGATGTTTCTTTTCAAATTTACACATTGGAAATGTATCAGTTTCATAGTCAGTTGAAAGTAACTAGCATAAGACGCTAAAAGAGTGTCACAACAATCTACAAGACGTTACTTTTCAATTTTATGCATTGGAAATTGATCAGTTTCATAGTTAGTTGAAAGTAGCTAGCATAAGACACTAAAAGAGTGTCACAACGTTCTACAAGATGTTACTTTTCAATTTTATACATTGGAAATTTATCAGTTTCATAGTCAGTTGAAAGTAGCTAGCATAAGACGCTAAAAGAGTGTCAACAATCTACAAGATGTTACTTTTCAGTTTTATACATTGGAAATTTGTCAGTTTTATAGTCAGTTGAAAGTAGCTAGCATAAGACACTAAAAGAGTGTCACAACAATCTACAAGACGTTACTTTTCAATTTTATACATTGGAAATTTATCAGTTTCATAGTCAGTTGAAAGTCGCTAGCATAAGATGCTAAAAGAGTGTCACAATGGTCAACAAGACATTACTTTTCACTTTTATACATTGGAAATTTGTCAGTTTTATAGTTTGTTGAAACTAGCTAGCATAAGATGCTACAAGAGTCTCACAGCGGTCTACAAGAAGTTACGTTTCCTTTTCTTTTTATTACACAGTGGAATTTGTCATTTTTATAGTCTGTTAAAACTAGTTTGCAAAGACAGTATAAGAGTGCAGCAACGGTCTACAAGATGTTACTTTTCACTTTTATACATTGGAAATGTGTCAGTTTTATAGTCAGTTGAAAGTAGCTAGCATAAGACGCTACAAGACTGGTTCACAATTTTTTTGGGTCACGCCCCCCTTTGAAACAAGAAAAACTTTTTCACTATTATACAGTGGAATTTGTCATTTTTATAGTCTGTTAAAACTAGTTAGCAAAGATGCTATAAGAGCACAACAGCGGTCTACAAGTCTGTTGAAACTAGGTAGCATGAAAGAGTGCTACAGTGGTCTACAAGATGTCACCTGTTTATTTAACTGTTTAAATTCAGACTCATAGTCTTTTTAATTAGCTGAAAAGCGTCAGTAATTTTTTTACATTTAGTTCCAAAGGTGCCCTTTTACAAAAATTGAGAGTCCTGTCAAACTTGCCGCAAATTCACCTCTCATTATTTTAACATGCAAAATGAGCTTTGTGGCAAACTCTTCATTGTCACCAAAGGTTTGCTTCAGGTTCACCACTACTAGTGAAGAGCTGCAAACTTCTGGTAAGCATTTGCAATGGATAGCAAGCTTATTTGCAAGTGAAAATAATAAGTGGGAAAGTTTGCAGCAAATTTGCAGCAAGTTTGTCAGAACTCTATAGATTTTTTGTAAGGTGGCCATTGATGGAGGTGGTTAGTTGTGTTCACTTGAGTGTGGTGTTGAGTAATTGAGATCACTGTCGAGTTGAGGCAAAGTGGCTGAATCAGTTACTAAGTAAAGAATGTTCACTCATCTTGGGTTCGGTGAGAGGGTCTGAGAAGGCATCTTTAAATATGAGAAAGATGACAGAAAAGTGTCCATTTTCAGAGGACAGCTGAGTAACCTGAGTCCATCTCTCCCCAGCGTTGGCTCTCTGACTTAGCCCTGACTCATGCCCCCTCCTCTCGAAATTTCCCCCATTGGCCTTAACCCCACCCACCCTCTCCTGGGAGGTCTGATGGACAGGACCTGCTCCTCATCCTCTTCATTATCTTCATAATCATCCACACATTATGCATGTCAGCATTAGGTTTTGTAGAAGTTGTCCTTCAGTGCTGATCTGAGACCAGTCTGGTTAATTTTCTTTATTATGGTGAAAAATCTTGTGTCATTTAATCTTAAAATGACTAATTCAACACCATTAGTAACACCACACATGTGAAGCCTACATATTGTGGTCCAAAGGTATTTCAAACTCTACGAGACAACATTTATGGAAGTTTGATTAGGGTGGGATCAGAACAAAAAAGGTCAGCTAGTGTGACCTTTGTTCATAACTTTGAGTTGAGAAGATTTCAGATAAATACTTGAGCCGTATACACAGGGTTAGAGAATAATAGTAACCCTTTACATTAAGGTTCCATTAACATTAGTTAATGCTTTAGGTATCATGAACAAACAATATATTTTTTACAGCATTTATTAATCTTTGTTAATGCTAGTTCATAAAAACAATTGTTCATTGTTAGTTCATAGTGCATTAACCATTATTAACATATACAATGTTTGATTAATAAATGCTGTTGAAGTATTGTTCATTGTTAGTTCATGTTAACTAATGTTAACAAATGGATCCTTATTGTAAAGTGTTACCAGAATAATAGTAATCCGGTGTTTCTCTGTATCACAATGCACTAATTCATTATTTGGTCTCTATTTTCTTTACGTATATGTTCTATCACAAGGTCATATATGTTACATGTCCACTACTGTTAACAACCAAATATTAGCATAGTAGTTGCATTAATTTATGGTTGACATTTTTAAACTCTCTTGTGGCCAGTTTTCTAGACATAGATCAAGCATCTTTAAAAGAGAAGGAATGACAGCAGTTCAGATAAAGGATATGATGAGTGGCACGTTTAAGGCAGCCATTGGATCTCCCCAGAGGAAAATTTTTATCAGTTAGAAGTTGCTCTTCATACCTCTGGAGACTTAATAGAGTTCTCAGTCTAATTAAGTGTGTTTCATTTAAGTATTAACTTTGCTTCCAATGTCTCCTAAAATTCTTAAAATAGGAACAAATGAGACAATTGTAAACATACAGTATAGACTTAGAAAATTATTGAAAATTAAAGTGAATATGATTCTGTGCCTCTTAGCATTGTAACCAAACTTATATAGTACAGCCTATAGTAGCTTATTTCAAAGAGTTCTTCAAAGAGACAACATCAAGGGCTTTAACACACAATTGCCAGTGATTTTACACAAGATAATGAGATGATCATAATTTTTTTCAATAGCTTTGTTTTACACTTTGTGCAGTCATGTGCATTCCATGTGCAAACTCCTCTTCCTGTCTTTGTATCTGACTTCTGCTTGAGGAGTTTTTGGCCTCGCCACTGTTATTGAACTTGCAGAATGAGTGTTTGAGGTCGCAGTGACACTCATTGCTGGAATTTTTTTTTTGTTTGTTCCATTAAAGCCTGTCATTTTTCGATTTATTGTTTGGGATAGGGAGGATTCTGGATGTATTTGTGTAGTGATGAAGGTCCTTCGCTCAGTGTGAAAAGGAATGTTTAGCACACACTGCAGTCCATACGAAAATGCACAGTGTCCTTGTTATGATCACATTTATCTTGTTTTGACCTATCCAGCTCTGTAAGTCACGGTGTGAAGATCACGCATCAGCATTGTGTTGGTTTGGGGAAAAAACTGGCATTAAACCAACACTTAGTTGTAGCCTGTAACTACAAAAATCAGAGCTACTTTTTTGAAAGAGGGTGTTGCAATCTTACCCTGCCAGGAAAGGAGGGGCTGATGAGGTGTCTTTGTTTTTTCCAGTCAACACGAGCGAGAGGGATGGTGAATGAGTGATTGTAAGTGCGCATAGGCGTGCAGTTTTGTTATTGGGATGATCTGGGATATTTTTATTAGGATTTGCTAATAAAAATGGGATATGACAATGTGATTTTTGACTGCTTGTGAATCACTGTAAAGGATGCATCAATAAACAGTGGTGTCTGCATGCTTTCATGAGTGTGTATGAGTGTACTGAGACTGTGCTGTTTGTATGAAATAAAAGAGGTGTACAGAATGAAGGTGTGACTGTGTGCGGTGGGTTGTAAATAGTCTAATGGTAAGGAATGTGGGCTAATAACTGAGTATTGTAAAAGCTATGGAATGATTCAGGAATGAAAGGATAGGCACAGGCTTGCACTGAGAACACTTATTTGCGAGCACACACACACGCGCATGCCTGGCTATCTAAATGGAGACGTGCCATGGACATCTCTTGTTTTTAAATAATAATAATAATAATAAAATAGAATATGAATGTATTATTTATGAATTATTTTTTTTATTGTTTTCACAAAAAGAAAAATAGAAAACAAGAGATACAGGTTTCACAATGAAATCCCACCAAGAGCAGTAAAGCCCTACTCGCACTGCCAGTGACACACAGCCACAAACACACAAGATCTTATACATTTTCAATGAAAGCAGAGCAACTTCCACCGACACAAGCGACAGGGACTGTTGGCAACAATATGTGTCCATGGCAAAGGACACGACAAAGCTGAGAAAGTTTAACTTTATGCAAATATAATTAAACAATAGCCACTTTTCCATGATTTGTCCGAACAGTTCTCATCACAAAACCGTACCATTCAGGTCCAGTTGGCGTGGTTACGGTTTCTTTTTCCACTGTGGTGTGGTGAAATCAGCAGAATATACGTAATAGATCTGTCTGTTGCCGATTTTTCCCTGGTTTTGAATAAACAGGAAAGACATGGCCCATGTCGCAAAAAGAAAAGCAAAGAGAAAAAGGCAAAAGGTTTTCCATCATTTGCTGAGGGCTTGTATATGTCACTGGCCACGATCACAATTGTTTTCAAGGATTTCACTAAATAACTGTAACCCTTAAAGGTTGAAATTCCCAGACTAGCTAAAATGGATATTTATTGATAAAATGTTGTAAAAGTAATATATATGAAAATAGTATAGTTTTTTTGAGCTAGTAATCTGCTTCCCTGATTGATCAATCGTTCGTCTTCTTAATGATATGATGCAATGAGCACTACTGCAGGTTATATGAAACACTCTTCATTTTTAGAAGCAAGAGAACTGCTTCCTTGTCTAATTTGAGTGATATATTTGTTTTACCGGCAGTACCTCTCATCTGTGATCAGATTTTCTAAAGCTATAGCCAGTTGTGCAGTCCACCAATAATGTTAGAGCATTTTAACAGATTCAGATTTTAACAGTATTTCTCACTCTTTAAAACAGAATGACACGACAATACAAAAAGCCACAACAAAAACAAGTACTTAAAAAAAAAAAAAAAAGCATAAAATATAGCCACAATAATATTTTTTTCACTAATGAATTTGACCTTCAAGGACATATGATTTAGGATTTATTTATTTTATCACTGACTTGACCATTTGTTATTGTCTCCTTTTTGCTTAGGTTTGTACAAACTTACAAACTAACAATTAATTATGTGCCTCCCACCCTCTGCTCTTTTCTCTGCGGGCCTGATGTTAGTGCTCAAGTCTGGTCTTGTCTGTAGTACATTTACCATATATAGAGGAGACCATTGAAAATGGAGCAGGCCAGTGGCCTGCTGTTTGTCTCTGCCATCATCATTCTGCTATTGTCTTCTATTCTGTCAAGATTTATAGGTCCCTTCCTGCAAATAGAGCTGGTTTGTGCCCCACTTACAGCATATACCTCAAACATCCTTTAATCTTTTTACAGAGGCATTCATATACATGGAAGTGTCACAGTAGAAGTCAAGCTTTAGAGAATTAAACACTGTATTTTTGGGTGAAATATCCCTTTAACACACAAGCAGAAATCTCTTATTTTAATCTATGTGTGTGCGTGCTTCTTTCCACGTGAATGTTTGTCACACACAACTGACTGACACGGCTGATAACGGCAAACGTCCAAACACACGTCTGACTGTCTGAGTCACATCTCTGCCCTGACTCGTTGTGTTTTCAGTCTGATGACTATCGGAGCTGTCTGATACAGCGTCTAATCCTTGTGTATATATCTGAAAATGTGTCTACAGCAGCTTACTGTTCAAAACTCTAACCACCTAGTAATTACTCCAGATAACCTGCTACTTATGCAACCAGTAAGCCCTTCAGAACAATAACCCAACTACAGAATAATAACCCAAGCCTGAGACGCTACATGCATTGTGCAATGTTAGATCCCTCTCTCCAAGGTTCTTGTAAAAACTATTATTTCCAATGTTCTAGCTGTACAGCTCAGATAAAACAGTCTGAACATCTAGCTTATGTTCTTGTCTGGTCAGGCTCAGGTGTCTTATGTGAACGACGAAACAGAGACTGCCTTGTTTTGTCTGCAGCACCCATCTGTTTTAAAACCAATAAAAACTTTTGATGAGGTAGGGAACATTTGTTCCCAGGGCACAGGAGGTGGATGTGGGATGAGAATAGACCTTAGTCAGATTAGACACTATCTTTAATTTGACGTGAACGAAAACAAGGCCATGAGGGACAGCTCGTTCAAAATGTCATAGTGTTGCATACGTGGGTGTCGATCTTTCACCCAATGAAACATTGAAAATATGGAGCCTGATCTCATGAAAATTATGTGACTGTGGCTCCTTACTTGTATCAATTCTGAGGTAGAATGTCCACTGAGTGACACTAAAAGCAAGCAAAATTTTCTCCCAAACAGATGAGGTTTTAAGGTTTATACTCTGAAATCAATAAAACCTCTCTACTCTAAACCTTAACCTAACCGATATTGTCATAAAAGCAAATGTGTAATGAAAAACACAATTGCAGAAGCAACCATGTCATTTTGTGGTGCTTCTATAACACTCTTAGCTCACGTGCCGACTTGCGTGCTCTTCGTATCCTTTGCATCACTAGTTAAATGCTCTGTCAGTTAGGCTACTGTGTAATTTGATTGCACTTAAGCAAGCTTGAAAATGTAGTTGGTTATGTAATGCAAATGTTTAAATGTATTGCTTTGTAAATCATGCACTATAGGAAAAGTGTTTAGATGTCAAGATAGCATTGTGTGAGGAACAGGGCAAAAAGCAAGTGTTGTTAAACTGATAATATTGCGTTTTACTCGTGATTTGTTTAAAAGGGAATAATTAAGCCATTGTTGTTGCAGAGCCTCTAGTTTTTATAAGCCACTTAAAAATAATTTTGCAAAAGTGTAGGTATAGTAACATGATTCTATGAGACCCAGGTTGAATATGCTTAATACATCCAATGTAAAATCTGCGTCTTGATGCAAAATCAATTGTGATCCACTGGTTTAGAGCAGGGCTCTACGTGTCCTTGAAACTAATGCACGCACATACACAATAAACACACAAAAAACACAACCTGCACCCACCTTACTAACTTTACGAGTGTTTGTCCCATGGGGTCATGTAGAGGCACCATACAAAAGCTGTTCCTCCCCACCCTCCTCTACAACAATACAAACACACACTCACACACTCATTGACCTGTCTTTGCAGAGCGCACTCCTGCAGCTGTTACATTACCTTCTGTTTAGTGGCTCTGTCTGAATGAACAGCAGCACTGCCATTTCCTTCCTTCCCTCTGTCCACAGCTCCACATCCCTCTTTCCTGTCAAATTCTTTCTCTTTCATTCTGAACATTTCTGATGGACTATATACACTTCAGATTGCTATGTGGTTGGATATGCACTTTCCATTTCCATTTAAACATCCGATCTACAATTCCTGCGCTAGATGCAAATATATTGGAGTTCACTTCCATGATGATGCTAATGCCAGGCAGTGCAATTTTGCTGCACTTGATGTGTCTCAGAAAAACCTAAAAAAAAGAGGCAGCTAGAATTGCTTTGGCAATTGTGATGCAAAAGGCAACAGCTGTTATGTGCTGCATTTTTGTTGTTGGTGTTGTTGTTGTCTTTGGGCTCCCAAACTTCTGTATGTTCTATTTGGAAGGAGTAAAGTTTACGTACTGTATGTGGCCTGAGTCGCATCTTCTATGTGCCTTAAACTAACTCCTGAAATCAGATTGCTATTTATCTCATGTGTCTTGGATAGCATTTACACTTGGTATTTTCATGATAGCTATCCGATAGATAAACAAATGAAGTGCCAAGTGAAGTGAACAAGTGTAATCTCTTTCACTTTTACTCCCGTTATTAACATGTGGCCCGCAAAACCCTCTCACGCTTGTGACCCTTTTAAATGGAAATGATGAACATTTTGTTTTTTGGATGATGACTTTCCTTTTCTTCTCCATTCTCTCCCTCCATCTCTTTCATCCATTCTCTTTGTCTTTTTCTCTTTTGTGTTCTCCTCAGATAATAAAGTTTAACATCAGTCTCTGTCTGCTCTAGGTACAGGGAAAGTTTGTGACCTGGACATTTCCATGGTGATGAAGAAATGCTCTCCTTTCTTATGTTGTCCAATAATCTTGTAAAACTCTTGTTGTTACACCTTTTCCTCAAAAAATACCTTGATAACTGTGTTGTGGTGTAGCCAACTAAAAGTAGTGTTGTTACTAACTTTAATGGCATCACACTATCTCAGTGTAGCTTTACCAGTAACAAGGTACTTTTTTGTGGTGTAGTGGTATAGTGTAGGGCTGAATGATTTGGAAAAAAAAAATAGAATTGGGATTATCTAAAAAAAATGTAGCGATTGCAATTTAATTAATCCATGATATGAAAATTAAGTAATGGGCAAACATGCTCAACTGCCAATAGAAATATTGTTCAAGAAAAAAAAAGAGCACCGTATTCATATAAGAGTACCATATTTATGTAATAATTTGCAGTCAGGTTAAACCCTTAAGCCTTTATTTCGGCAGAACAATGCAGGAAGATGTATGTTTGTAGTTTAGCTGACAATGGTCTTTTAAAGCAGAGAAATGCTCTCATCCCATCTTCTGTCCACAAAACCCTGGTGTTCTGAGGTTACTTTAGATTTCAAATAACTGTAGCTCTAACTGTAACTGTAGTTTCAATTTTATTTTGATTAATTGTTCAGCCCTAGTGCAGTGTGTCAAAATGTATAGTGCTGTCTTTTATGTCACATTGTATTGAACGAACAGGTTTTCAGTAGGGCAGACAGAGGCAAAATTTGCTCTACTAAGGGGCTATTCAGACTGAACGTGTCCTTGCACAAAAAAAAAAAAAAACCCACATTGCTCCTGCACGAGATACTGAAAAATCAGTGAGATACAATGAACCGGTCAAAGATGTCCATCTAGTGCACGTGTAAATAGAAAAACAATTGAAAAACAATCCAGATGGATCCAAAAACATGTTTGGTGTGAACAGTCCCTAAAATGTCAATCTCTCAAACAGCATTCGGAAGTCTGTTCATTTTAGTAAATCGGTTTGTTCACAAGATTCATGTAAATTAATTATTTCCAATTTAATTCAGATTTAATGATTCATTGGACTACCTGTACAGTGTGTGGCATTTTTACATTGTTTTTTGTGTAGTTAATATGTTTTCCACATATTTGTTTGAGATCCTATTGTTTTTGTGCCAGATGAATACTGCTCTGATTGTAAAATATACAGTATAGTTGATAGTTTATTATAGTAAGGTCTATATATTTAAAAAGATATTGCTCCTTTAAATAGCTATGACTCGGTAGCTTATTGTGTAGCTAACCACTATTTTAAAAATGTAGCTTGACTGTAGCTTAACTGCTTAAAATTATGAGTAGCTTAAAGTTTGGGAAGAATTACAACGTAGATTCCCCAACAATTGCTTGATAAATGCAGATACACATACACCAGAAAATACCCTTGAGGGACCAACTCATTTTCTGCTGTTGTTTAATGCAAACCTACAGTGTTTTAACGTTGTATTTAATGATTGTTGGAGATGAAAGGTGTAATTTATCCTGCGCTCTGAATAGGAAAATGGATCCACTGATCAATAGCCAGATATCTCCAGCTCTGCTGCTGTCTTCTGTTTGTGTGCTTGTGTTCTCCTGTGCACATTCCCAACAAATTAGAAAACTCTCACCGTCACTGAATCATTGACTCGCCCTCACACAGAAACCCCTGTGAATCACTCCCTAAACATGTCCTGTGTCCTAAGTGACAGACAAAGAGAGACAGAGAGGCTTGTGGAAAAGTATGAGAGCGAGTGGGAGAGAGAGAAATAAAAGCTTGAGATACTTTCTATAATGGAGGCAAAGTTTAACAGCTTGTGATGTCATCAGTCCTCCAGAGTCTTTTACTTGAAAGTAAAATATTCTCAGGAAAAGATAAGGAAAAGAAAGACAAAGACAGCAAGTCACAGGAAATTCCTTTCAGGGGGTTCTGCTGCTGCCACAATGAAAATGACTTAAATCACCTAATTAAGTTATTAACCCTAAAACAGGCAACGTGCACCACAAGATACATACTCTTTAGTTTCTTATAGGGGTATGAGAAAGAATTTCTCACCCAATCTTCTTATCATTTATCATAGTTGGGTCTGTTTTGAGTATGTGAGTCACATGACTTGGTTCAAATTTTCTGTGATCGTTAAGTCAGCCTGACCAAAAACCAACATGGCTGCCCATGGTGCAGGACGTGCTTACTTATATAATGAATTATATATTAATCTTACTTTAGTTTTAAAAAAAACAATAAAACTGCTAATATTAATTGAGAACATTGTCTTAAGATGCGGAAGAAGAAAATAAAGTCATATGTTGTTCATGCTTTTATTTAGCACATTTTGAAGTGTGCCTATCCCTTGAGATATGTTGCCAGATTAAGGGAAAAAGGGTTATTCCACATACACATTTATTACACTTACACATGTCATACATGCAACCTTAAAGCTAAACGTTTCTCAGTTTTGTTACACACAGTGCTGGGTAGTAACGGATTACATGTAATATGGATTATGTAATCAGACTACAAAAATCAAATACTTGTAATTGGATTAAATTCAATTTTAAAATATTCGTAATCGGACTACAGTTACTTTTTTGTGGATTACATGATTACATATTAAGAAGGCAATGGCAGTAAATTGTTAATTTATTGATCACCCTAATCATTCTCTTTTTTTCAATCTTTTGCATTTTTCATTCTAAATCAGCATACAACTGATATACCTAGCAACGTCATTGCTGTTGATTTTATGGTCATTCATAATGTTCGTAATGTTTCTATTGTTTATGCACTTACAATGAACTTGATGTCTTAGTGTTTTGAATTATAAACTTTGGCCATGCACTGTTACTGCTGTTAGATTTAATGTTTATTATATGTTCATTCATGTAATGTTTAATGCACTTTTTAAAAATGTCTTTTTGTGAGGCTCTTTTTGTTTGTAATAAAGAATGGAATACATTTTCTTATTGCACTTTTATGTTAAAATGATACAAGTTTATCCTACTCAAATGCATGTGACATCAATTAAAATAGAATTAGGTTGGAAGTATTCAAAAAGTAATCAGATTAGATTACCCAAAAATGCAATCTACAAGATTACATTACTGATTACATTTTTTGTCATGGAATTTGAAATCATTATCTGATTACAATTCACAAGTAATCTGCCCAGCACTGGTTACACACACACACACACACACACACACACACACACACACACGTATGATATGTTTTAAATAAGAGGGGAAGTCAGAAACTCATAGTTTTTTTTACATCAAATAAAACAGAAATATTGATGACTTTTACTTTTTTGTACCTTAATAGGGCTTTTTTGTACCATAAAATCTAAAATATATCAAATATATCAAAAATGCCTTTGTATATGTTTTACTTAAGTCCAAATGATATAAAAAATGACATGAAATGATATTTTGTAATAATTTTCCACTCTTGTCTTTTTTAAGGGTTAAAGGGCTAGCCATTCACTAATCATTTACCTTTGCTCATGTTGTTCCATACCGTGACTTTATTTCACCCATGGAACACAAAAGGAGATGTTAGGCAATATGTTAGCTTTAATCACCATTCACTTTCATTGAATGGAAAACATTGGCAATTAAAGTGAATAGTGATTAAGGCAATCTCCTTTTGTCTCTTTATGTGATAAGCCTATATGTTTCACTATTCTAACTGTGAATGAATACATATTTTTTCCTTGATATTCTTTAACAGAACAAACCTGAAACTAATTTTTAGATCATGACCCAGTTGAGAACCACTGACATAGCATGATCATTATGTTTGTCAGTACATTTTCATATTCATCTCATTCCTTTGCAAAGACTCCCAGATAATGGCTTAAACTGCCTCTTTGAAAAAGCCAGTGAAGTTAACGAGCTCTCTCAGCTGGTCTGAGAACTTCTCATTATTTTGGCATTTTGTATGTGAGAATGGATAGAGGGGGCTGTTAAGGTATGTGTGCCTGTATGCATTTGTGCCTGTAGGATCGCACATTCCTCTGTTTATATATGTGTTTGTGCATCTCTGCGTGTGCATGCATGTGCCAGCACTACATGGTGACATCTCAGCCAGCTGCTAGCAGGCAGTAAAGCCTCTCGGGCATTATTGTGTCCTACCCCTGTCTCCCCTGGCTTCATGGGAGACACTAGAGGGACTGTCCCTCACCCGGGCAGCACAGGCAGGGCATTCATCTGACAGATATGCCCTCAGTAAGACATTGCTCTCTCTCCTCCAGCTCTCAGCATAAAGACAGCATTCATCAGACTGCCTCTGCCACTCTCCACATAGACCTTTTTAACACACAGTGAATCAGAAGCCTTGCACTCAGTCAACTATGGAGATCACATTCACTTAGAGAGGAGTTTCTGAGATGCATAATTAGCATCACAGCATAAGGATTTGGAAAGAATATGTAGCTGCAGGCTGAATGCCAATTTGTAAAGTCTGTAATCTGTATGTAGCATGCAATATAAGGATTAGTCGATCCTAGATCACAGTTTTTGAAAACCGAATGTCAAAGGTGCTCAGATGATTTACTATATCTATTGGATTTTCAAAGTAGCATCCCAGCAAGCTTGTTTTTTATTGTCCACAACACCTTCCATAAGAGAAAGAGTTTGCAATGTGTCAGGAATTGCAAACATTTCTGTGTGAGACTCCAAAATCAATTGAAAATCAAAAAACTGAAACAAAAACATTAAAGCTGGGCTGAAAGAAAACTCAAAAATGTCGAGACAAACAGCAAATGATGGAACAAACAACCCGACCCAGTGTGGAGTTAAACTATTGAGAAAATAAATGGAAATTAACCAAGGCAAAACCAAAACCTGGGGAACAAAATAGAAAGCACTGGCAAACTGAATCTTAAAAAAAAAAAAAAAATGAAGTCAGTAACCAGTAGGCAGAGCAGGACCCAGGAAACATGAAGGAATAAAACAGCACAAGAGAAGATTCACAAAGGTGGGCAGGGTCATACACGAGAGAGAGAGCACAAGAGGAGAAAAACACACACAAGACCAAACAAAGACTAGAAGACAGGTGACAGGATCCCAACACTAAAAGAAAACCAAACATAAGTGTCGGGATGCTGACATAATTGTGCTCTTTTGACTTTTTCAGTCAGAGAAAAATAGTAAGGAATGCAATGCCACCACAGTTCTTAAACGCATTGTTGTAGTTTCATTATAATGTAAGGGTTTGCCTCCTTTTTAATATATATAGTGTATACAAGTAGCATATATCGATACTTGTGCACGTTTTTTGTTATTTACATTTGTTATGTTACACAATCGTCCTCATAAGCTCTGTCTTGAGATGTTTAACCATACTGATTTTCAATTTAATTATCATTTAAAAAACTACTGTTAAATTGTTGTAATTGTGATAGTTTAGGTGAGTTTGGTCAAAACAAAATGGAAGTGTTGGGCAATTTCATAATTCTTTCTTGCTTTCTTCCTGACAAAGATAGGAAGCTTTATAGCACTACTATTACAAAAAAATAAAAAAATAAAAAATTAAGAGAAATAATTGTGCATTAGGTGTATAATTGATGCTTCATCTATTATAAACTTGCTAAATGAGTCCAATTTTCTGTTACACACATGCACAAAAAATGCATACAATTATTCTAAATGAACTTTATTATGACCAATATCAGTTTGCTTCCGCCATGGTTCATAAATCAGGGACTTTAAGCAACAGCTGCAGACAGGACGGCTATGGCCACAGGAAGTAAACTGATCAACCGCCGTAGCCAAGAAATGCAAAAATCATTAAGCAACAATATCGTACAGGATGGTGGAATGGAGTATTTAATCATTCAAGTTCACAAATGTAATGGAAAACTTTGCTTTTAGTGTTAAATGATAACATACTGTCAGAGGAACAGTTTTTACTCTTGTCAAGTCTAAAACCAGTTTATTATTATAAATAATATTATAGATTTTTTATTTTTTTTTGTCAAAGTCTGTTCTAACCAATCATAGGTAATACATTTAACAAATGTAATGAAGAGGATGTTTAGGCTACTTACTGTGCTCACTTCACAGCATCGCTTATAAAACATAACATTTTCCAACCTAATATGTCACGTAATATCGACTACGGCAAAAGTCACGTAGTATCAACTACGGCAAAGTGGCAATTCTCCCGTAGTAGAGGTTATAGTACAATGTCAGGAAGAAGCGAGTTCCAATTCGTGCATGCGCAAAAGAAATAGAAGGCCGTAACTGTCCTGTCGGCAACTGTTGCTTAAAGTCCCTATTGTCATGCCCCCAATACGCAAAGTTGGGGCTTAAACAAAATCCTGAGTTTCCCGCTGATAATCACAACATTGTGGTGTGCGCTTGTATCGTAAATATGATCATTACAACATGACTTGAAAACAGTGTGTGTCAGTCTGACAGGGGAGGTCTGTTAGTAATCAAACACTTGCTGGCTATCTGCAGTGGTGCATCACTCACCTGGCTTTCCACTGGCTGTTAGCTTGCTCAAAACTCTCTCAAAACACAGTAAACTCACAGTAGTAGAGCTGTAGACGGGGATATGAGGGTGACAAACTGTGTTGGAAATGAGCTGCTCCCTCCTGTTTTCTTGCACAAAGAACAAGCTGAATAGACTGTCAATATATAAGAGTGGAGAGGGTTACAATGGAAAAGGACAAAAGGTTTGTCTTGATTAAAACTGAACTGCTCCCTCTTTCTTGCTCTCTTTCTCCCATTTGTTAACTATTCTAGAGGGTTTCTTTAGTGAACAATGGTCGTTGAAGGAACAAAACTGAAAGCAGTCCCCTCTGACAATTTGCTAATCAAACGCTGTGAATTTGTTGAAGGGACAATGATAGAGTGCTATCAGCTGCTATTGGCTTCATTAAGATGGCTTGGAGAGGACGTGTGATACACGTGTCAATTGGCGCTGTGCCAGGTTCTATCATTCTTGTGCCAGAGAAAAGGGGGGAGGTACTGGTCCAGAGGGCAAATATTTGTTTAATTGTAAAAGACCAGATGCACTTGTGGGTGGCTTTTTAAACGAGTGGATAGATGGAGTCCATGTTGCGTAAATGTGTCGGGAAGGGTTTTGGAGTAGTTAGACAAAATGCAAAAAGCAATACAGCATTACAACACAATTGCTTAACTAGTTTATCTAGATAATTAAATTACTTATTTAGTTAAGCAGTGCTTTATTTATGGTACTGGCAGCATGCTTTTTCACAGTAAAACTCTTGTCAGAAAAGTTGTCTTTACATTCATCCCCTTTAAAGCACTGCCACTACAGCCAGACTCATTCAGAGTGATGACTTTGGCTGTTGTTTCGCATCTTGTGCTGTTTTTGAGTGTTCTGCCATGAGGACATACCTCTTAAATCCATCTTTCAAAAAGCATTTTTAGAAGCATTCTGTTCCATTTTATGATGTAAACGCCCCCAAGAAATGTGTCTGTGGGTCCGGTGAACCCAAAATTAGCCTAATGATGGGCTTCCCCATTAGAACTTCTCACTAAGATCAGTTGACTAGTCGTTCACGCAACCAATCGACTTGTCGATTTTGAAACTGTCATTTTGCACACTGAAAAGAGAATTTGTGAAGGTTAACTTTCTCTTTTCTTTCCTCTCCTGTAGAATGTGTTGGCAAAGGCCCTGTACGACAATGTTGCAGAGTCTCCTGACGAGTTGTCCTTTCGTAAGGGGGACATCATGACTGTCCTGGAGCGGGACACACAGGGGCTGGATGGCTGGTGGCTCTGTTCACTGCACGGCCGCCAAGGCATCGTCCCCGGCAACCGCCTGAAAATCCTCGTGGGCATGTATGATAAACAGCAGCAGCAGCAGTTACAGCATTTATCAGCCCAACCCAGCCCAGCCCAGAGCCACCTAAACCTGCCTCAGAGTGCCTACACCAAGCCCACCCTTGCCTCCCAGTACACAGCCATGCACCCTGTCTTTGTATCCTCCAGCTCTGCCAACTCAACCAACCCTGACAATGTTTACATGCTCCCCCCCAGCCACGGCCTGCCTGCACCCTCCAGCCTCTACCAGGTGCCCACCGGCCCCCAACCACCACAAACCCAACCCAAAGCCCCCGCTGTGGCACAGAAGCAAAGCCAGGCACAGTACATTCCTACTCCACAGGATGTCTACCAGGTGCCACCCTCCATTAATGTTCCAGGCCAGGAGATCTACCAGGTGCCACCCACAGCAGGAGGGCCGTGTCCTGGGCAGGATGTGTACCAGGTGCCACCCTCTATGAACCAGACACAGGACATTTACCAGATTCCCCCATCAATTGAGAGGAGCTGGGATTCACCCAAACCTGTTGGAAAGGTAGGAAAAGACTGTGTGCTGCACACATATAAAAGAATATACACTCTTGTAAACATGTGTGACACACATTTAGACATTTACTTTCTATGTAAATTGCAAAACCTCAAAGCATTAATATCAAACAAATAGTTCCGACTTTAAATTCTGATTGGAATCATCACCAAGCCCTCTTAACAACCTCTCCCCTTCAACCTGTCATGATCCAATCGATTTCTGATGAATAAAATAAAATCCTGCCCTACTTTTTTTTCTTACTGAATAACCTGTTTAACTTGGAAATACTTCATATTATGTAAGTAAAATGGGTTGTGAACAGCATTTCATGTTGACTTTAGCATCAATTCCTTATCATGGTCATATACAAGGAAGCATGATGAGATTAATGATAAACAGAGCAGTGAAAAAATGTCAGAAACATATAGAAAGAGTAGAGAGAGGGTATATGAGAAAAGAGAGGAGAGGAGGGGGCGAAAGGCAGTCATAAATAATGCAGAGGTTGATAACTGCGATGACTGCGGGCAGTGCATTGTAAGCATTTTTTTGTTTTTTTTTGAGGGGTAACTACGGGTTGATGCTGTGGGCAATGACGATCCCTCTAGAGAGCCTCGCAGGCCAGTCTTAGGGCACTGAGGCATGTGCTGGGGCTTCCACAGCGATGAGGGAAATGAAGTGTAAAGATGGATGGATGAAGGGAGGAGAGGTTCAGCTGCAGGCCTGCTGACCGTGAGCCAACTCCACCTGTCACATCCACTCTGACTTACCAGTCATTAACATCTAGACATGACTCAGTATCATGGATTCTGGTCAATGTGACATTGTTACATGTAGGGCCTATGCTTCAAACTGTGGCATACTAAAAACAGACTATATCATGCTGAATTATTACTTACTTGATGGTTACGCAACAAACAGCTGAATGCAGTCAGGCATTTTCAACCACTATGACAGTAACCAGAGGCAGTATAAGTACCAGGATATGGGCCATTCATAGAAAAATGAATGGGATAAATCGTAACTCTCAATGTGGTGACTGTAGGGATGGAAATCCAGCTTTTCAGTTAAAAGAGCCAATTGCCATTTTAGTAGAGACATTGCCTGTTTGTTTGTCCTTCAGCTGGACCAGCCTGAAAAATACTTGCCAACGATGCCATCATTGTAAGATTTATTGCTGATTTGACATATGTTATTTAAACAGTTCTGGAGATTTTGGCCTTTCCCCATACATACAGATAGGAGCTTTACTTGTATGCCTAAAATAGCCACCTGGAGGCATTACCATGAAGGCCACTCAGTGGACTGGCTTGCCTTAAAGGGACCTTAACATTCTTATATATTTGAATCATGGATGTTTGTACCATGGTATAGTGATGGTATCTGATTGTAATACCGTGGTACTTAATATGTACGATGGTACTGAATGCTTCGTATATTCATATACTTTTTTGTTATTGTAAAATGGTTGTGTCAGGTATGGAGATCCTTTAACATGACCCTGGTGGATAAGTGTGGTGTTGACATCATCCTGGCCTTGGTGTTTTTGCATGGTATTTAAATCCAAAGGCTTGCAAAACACTAAAACTCCAAGTGAAAAAATGTCAAGTGAAATAACTCAGAAAGATGTGCCAATTCTTTGAAGATTTCAGAGTTTTTCAATTTACAAAGTTTGAAGCATCTATTTGTCCATCCTCAGCCTTGGTCTTTCCATATTCACTTTGGAAAGAGTCTGTCTTAATGGATAAAAACATCTCGGCTGCTTTACAAATGCTAGAATGACTCTAAGTTGAAGTAGTTGAGAGACAGTGTTTGGATGGTGGTAGGGTCTGTGCTGCAAACCCAATGGCTGATGGAGCAATACTGATGGCAGTGACCCAGAAACTTACTAAGCAGCCTGAATACTGCAATAAGACATAGTGTGGATCAGTAGTCTAGGCCATAACTGAGTCCAGAGAGGAGTGAAGTGCTTATGTTATTTGGCATTTAGTGGTTTGTTGAACCCAAAGATAATGCTACTCATATCTGCTTCCAGAATAGTCTGTCACTTTGTCTGGAATGGTAATTCAATTCTTCATCTTTGATGTTGCTACACTGTAAAACAATTCAGCACACTAAATCTGTTTAATTGCTGCCTTAAATTTTTAAGTGCAACCAGGGTGCCAATGTTATAACCTATAGTGTAATGTTTATTTCAGTCTTTTGACCACTTTGAATTTATTTACTGATGAAGAGTTTGAAAACTCATCAGATCAAGTAGAAATTTCAGACATATACTCACTTAGCACTTCATTAGGAACACCTGCACACCATGTGATTATCTAATCAGCCAATCATGTGGCAGCAGTGCAATGCATAAAATAAGTCAGATACTGGTCAGGAGCTTCAGTTAATGTTCACATCAAGCATCAGAATGGGGAAAAAAATTTGATCTCAGTGATTTCGAACGTGGCATGATTGTTGGCGCCAGACAGGATGGTTTGAATATTTCTGTAACTGCTGATCTCCTAGGATTTTCACGCACAACAGTCTCTAGAGTTTACTCATAATGGTGCCAAAAACAAAACTCATCCAGTGACCAGCAGTTCTGTGGATGGAAATGCCTTGTTGAAAAGAGAGGTCAACGGAGAATGGCCAGACTGGTTCGAGCTGATAGAAAGGCTACGGTTACTCAGAAAACCACTCTGTACAATTTTAGTGAGCAGAATAGCGTCTTAGGCCCCGTTTACACCTGGTAAACGAAGAGTCTCAGGTGATCCGATCACATGTGGTCAGGTGAGACACATCAATGTTTACACCTGGTCACTTAAATGCATCTCTTGTGACTGCTTGTGTTCAGATTTGGAGGGGAGGGTCTCTTTTTCATGACGACATACATATATCACTATGTCATTGTGTTACTGAATGATAATAAAGATGAATACAGTCAGAAAAGACAAAGAAAATACGAAGAAACAGTGCGCTGTTTCTCCCAGATGCGGTTGAAATTTAATCTAAGCACAAACACGTCAAGCAGAATTATCCATTATTTTAGTGTATTACCTGTATTCAAGGAGCCTCAGGTGTTCGTGCTTGTCATCTGTGTTGATAACAGACACACTAAAGAAGATTCGTAAAGCTCTTGTGATTTTGTATGTATTCGCTTAAAATTTTCAGATCGGTCAGTAATTTCCTTTAAAGCCACATGTAAACAGCAAAGTTTAACCTCTTGTTTTAGCGCAACGTTTGATTGACAGGTGAGGTGTGGTGCTTTACTGCTGCCGAAACGCATACAGGATGGATTAGCATTAGGATTATGAGTGTCATCCATTATGTCGCCTTGCTTTTCTAAATGTGAGGTAAGGTGTAGCTCTCCGACCACCAGCCTGTCATGTGATTGCCGCTTTCTGCTGAGATGCGAGTGTCCCCCTCCCCCACACACCATATAACATGCTGTGTGGTGTATTTCACATAAAAAAAATCTTTAGATATACTTCTGATCGCATTTGTTATTTTTGCAACTCCTGGTAATAGTGTGTTTTGGTTTTCTTTGCTTTACCCAGTGCTGAAATTCATATGGTGACTGTGAAACAGTAGACTATAATTAGAAACATTACGGTGAAACTGCAAAATTTTCATGTCAATCCATGTTCATTTTGACCACGAACAATACGCTATCATTTTAATTCCGCACGTGAAGCACAGCAAAAATAGACTTGGTATGGAAATGATCGCTGCACTGCTGTTTCTGCACCACTCCTGCAACGCACTGCCGTGCTGTACCCACGTGCGGTCTGAATGCTCTAACCTGTTAACATGGGCACTGAAAAAAATATGTACTGCATACGCACTGCATACGCATCATATATGAAACAGCCATCAGAATGCACAACATGTCGAACCTTAAGAAGACCACATCGTGCACTTTATTAAGACTATAGTGTTCCTAACAATGTGCTCAGTGAGTGTATGTTGTTATAACATTACGAAGAATACATTTTGCGTGTTTCCCCGAAATGAATATGCAGTTTAGAGGCGTGCCTCCAAATGCGCATAATAAAAGGCGGTCAAGATGCAAATGAATCAAATTGCACCAGAAAAGTGATTTATCAAGCCTGAAAGTCATTTCAGAATGGGAAACTACGAGAGCAAAGTAATACGAATGAAAGGCAGGTATTAATATGATTTGGACTGTGCATCATGCTGTCATTGTGACAAAAAGGAGACTTTGAGAGCAGATAATACATACAACACCCTTCATTGAAACACATTAATGTGAAATTATATTAATACTTATGAAAATAATTACTTTATTCGATAATTTTAAAACTCGATATCATAACTGATCCATCCATCCATTTTCTATAGCTGCCTGTCCTGTGTAGGGTCATGGATCGTGCTGGAGCCTTAAATATTTTAAGTGGCGGTTCTTTCCAGTATGTAGGCCAATACGCACCTGTATGCCGAACAGGTCTCGCCTTGATCCAGTGAAATGCAAGAGTTCTGTACCGTACAGCTTCACGTGTCTCTCTCATGCGCAGCTAACTTTGCCATGGTCAAGATATTAGCAGTTTGAAATTCAGATTTAATTTAAGTATACATCAGTGGTGTGATAGATTAACGTAAATAATATTGTATTTTCTTTGTGAATTATGAACATTTCAAGTGAAGAGTGTAATGTGCATTCTCATCAATTACTTTTAAACTTGTTAAATAGCAGGGATTTTATTATGATACCATAACCACACAGTCTTATAAATAAACATACAAATGCCATATTGAATAAAAATAAAATGGTATTTAGTGAGAGCTGTAATGTAATTGCATTTGGTGCAAGTACCACATGCAAAAGCCTCCTTTTGGAGGGTGTGTCCAACATATTTGCATGTGCAGTTATTTGCACGATTTTTCTTAGAAAATCACCCGCAAAAAGCCCATGTGCACACGCAGTTTCATAAATCGCACAAGCAAATTAGCACCAGTTATTTGAGATCTTAGTAAATAGGGCCATAGAGTGTAGTGCAGAAAAAGAACTAAAAAAGATGTTTTGTTTGTTGTTAAATTATTAATTCCTTCCATGATCATACTGGAAAGCATTACGGTTACATTTCTATTCGCAACACCCACACTGAGAAGAATTTCTTTTAATGTGGGTTATGAGGAGAGATTTTGATTTATGTTTTCTCTTAACGTCCTCTATTATGATCACTTGTCCTTGTGCCCACAGTCCCTCCACCATTGCCAGTTTTTCATTATGAGATAAGACTTCCTGCTGAGAGAGGAGAGGATGAATACACACACACACACACACACACACACACATAGCAGAGATCTGAAAACACCTTTATGCTCTGGTTCTGCTTAATAAAGGAATGTGACAAAATGTGCCAAAAATACTCTAGTCGGCTAATTATCTTAAAGCTCGTTCATAACTAAGCCACTGTTATTCCTTCACAGGCAGCAGTTGTGTTTTGTAACCTAAAATTTTTTTTAGGTTACAAACTGGTAATTACAAGGGTATTATACTATAAATGTGGTTTATGAGGACATTTCTAGTGTCCCCATAATTCAAATCACTTAAACATACAAAACAATGTTTTTTTGAAAAAAGTTTTTTGTGAGGGTTAGGTTTAGGGGTAGGGTTAGGGGATAGAATCTATAGTTCGTACAGTATAAAAATCATTATGTCTGTGGGGAATCCTCATAAGGATAGCCGCACCAACGTGTGTGTGTGTGTGTGTGTGTGTGTGTGTGTGTGTGTGAGAGTGTACATGTTTATACTACATTGTAGGGACCAAATGTCCCCACAAGGATAGTAAAACCTGAGATCACCTACATTGTTGGGCCCAGCCAGCGGTCCCCACGAGGTAAATGGCTTAATAAACATACTAAACGATGTTTTTTTGAAAATGTAAAAATGCAAAAAGGTTTCTATGAGGGTTAGGTTTAGGGGATAGAAATGATCATTAGATCTGTAAAAAATCCATAAAATGCATGGAAGTCTAAGGAGAGTCCCCACAATGATATAAAAACAAGTTTGTGTGTGTGTGTGTGTGTGTGTGTGTGTTTGTTATGCCAGGGTATAATAGAACACAACAGTGACCGCCCAGTTTTAAAGGTGCAATATGTAAAAATTGTAATGTAATATTCCACCTTTTTTGCCAATGTGTGAATGGCTTGTATTGCAACTTAAAAAATGAGCCCTTCCCGGACTTAGACTGATTTTCATGCGAAGGGAGTGGGTCACTTTTGCTGGGAAAATCCAAAGGATGTGACGTTTATGCACGCTCCCGAGAGCCTTGCCTCAGACAATAATAGATTCTCTTCCGCGAAAACAAACAGTCTGCAACACTAAGTAACGTTATCTTAGAGATGGAATCCAGCAAAGGTCCGGCTCCCAGCACAAGACAGACTCCTACACAAACCCCCCGCCCCCCACAAAAAAACATTTATCTACTGATAAGGTCTTTATTCTGGTTAAAGAAATATTGAACCCAGAGTTCAATACAAATTAAGCTCAATTGAGAGGCAACGTGTATGCGGTTTTTATCTACCGTGGTCGAGCGAAAACTAGAGTGAATATCAGCAGGACATTTGATTCCTCGAGGGACCTTCATTCAATTGGCATTCTTCTTATTGGACAGGTAAGCTTACATAACTGCAAAGCATGTGAAATATAGTGCCATAAGGATTAATCTGTGTAATTCTATCTAACTTAATCTTGCCTGCACAGTAACTGTCATAATCAATGTTAATTTGTAATTATTCAGCAAGGTAAACTACAATAACACTTGAAATGAATGCTAGACAATGTTCAAGATAATGCAAGAAGAACCATTCATTAGTGTAACGTAACTTGGTTATATGGGAAAATATATACCTAATCAATATCACACGAGCAAGAATGAGATATTGCCCTACATCAGCACTGCTGTGATTCAGCCGCAGGTAATCACAACAGTGCTGATTTAGGGACATATAGCTCGATTGCGAGTGTGATATTGCTTATATACAACAGTTCAATGAACAAGTAAATAAAAAAAAATTAGGATAAGTACGGTCATAAAAACGCATTTGTGTATGGAACTACTTGCTTAAGCGACGGATCAGAATCTGACGTTGCTTGTTCAAAACAAATGATGCGTCTAAGCCTTCGTTAGTAATTCAGAAATGTTACTTCAGAAATAGTATCAAGGCTTGTGCTGTTTCTAACAAGTTATTGGATAAACAAGGATGGATGTGTATGTGCGTGTGTGTGTGAGAGAGAGAGAGAGACAGAGAGAGAGAGATGGAGCGTGCGATCACCTGTTGCCACTCCCAAGCAGAGATGCTGTCAGTTTTTTGAAGATCAGCTTTCTCAGTGGAAAAATAGTGTCCAAGCGGGGGTATTTCTCCCTATTTCACGGTAGCCAGTGAACAAAAGTCTTTCACTATAGAAACTGCAATGTCCTCCGCCATTTTAAACAGCACGTTCTCTCCAATGTGGAAAGTCCGGTAAGAGGTAAGCGCCTTGAGTTAATCAGTCAGTCTGTTGTGTCTCTCAGCTATGATGAGCCGTAATGCTGAAGTTGTTGGTTTAAAATGGTTTAAAGCTATTTCCTAGCTTTAGTAGTGTAGTAGGAATACAAGAGATCATGGAGCGCTGTTGTTAGTAAACACTGGCTGACGCGGATTCACTTCACGTCACCTAACTGGCTCATATTACACAAAAAAATTATCTTTTGCCACCACCTGTAGCTAACATATGTAATGTAATAAAAAAATACATGTAAAAAGAGACACATACAGTAGCTCTTAACACATACGCACTGCTCTTACACTTTAGTTTAGAACGGCACGAACACAAGCGGAGTGATACACACAGTGAAGCATCTGAGTGCTGATGGTGTGAGACCATCAGTGCTCATGGAACATCTCTCGTCCAATCAGATTCGAGGACTGGAACTAACTCTTGTAAATATTCTATTATTATAAAACAATAGCACATCGATATATCAAAATGACAGCTGTGATGGAATCACATCAATACTGAATTGTGTCAATATATTTATAATGTACAGTCTATTTTATAAACAGTTACTGTCATCATCCACCAGATTTAGCTAACAGCTATTGATAAAGCTGGCTAGCTAGCTAACGCCGACATAGGCTATCGTATAAATGCAGTCAATGTATCATGCAAAGAAAAGTGATTACTTCAAACTACAGTCTCGCATAGTCAGACCTATATCCACACTTTGTTTAGCCCTGTTCCAGCACTGGAGAGTCTAATATAATATATAGTCCCAAAGTTTGTAGTAAAATAATCATAACTGTGTAA
This sequence comes from Myxocyprinus asiaticus, assembly GCF_019703515.2. Taxonomy (NCBI): domain Eukaryota; kingdom Metazoa; phylum Chordata; class Actinopteri; order Cypriniformes; family Catostomidae; genus Myxocyprinus; species Myxocyprinus asiaticus. Next base: position 23,400,960 of record NC_059361.1, on the reverse strand, counting down.
TTTTAATTATGCTACCTCATCTGTCAGCATGATGCCGGTGAATCACGTTGTCTCTTTATACTTTACGTCATTGTTTTGACGCTCGCATCCCTATGGAGTGTGTGCACGAGCGCGAGCACGAGCAACATGTAGCTGACTGCAGTTCACTTAATGGCCACAAGTGTCATTAATAACAAGGGTTTCTGAATCTTACATATTGCACCTTTAAGCGGCCTTGGTTCTGGAAGTATTTTTCCCATTGGCATTTAAAAAAATTATTGAATTTACAGTTCTAAGCCTTGAACCATGCCATTACAAAACATTACAGCATTTGATTCCAAGCAAAAAGTTATGTGAAAACAGGTAAGACTGTGGACTGTTATTCTTCACTGGAAATGTGTCGATTAAACACAATGTTTTTAAAATTAAGTTGTGGTTCTGCTTAGCCATTAGCATTAGGGTTATATAGTTTGAGTTGGGGTCAGGGTTAGAAGTGAGGGTGGATTGTGATAAAGCAGCTGGAACAACTGAGATTGGTGTCACACCAAAGACATGTCTTGGCAGGGCATCAACATGTGACCCACAAAGCCCTAGCACACTACTCCAGCAGGCAGGAATTCTTCATTTAACTTCTCCCTTGCTTTGCTTGAATTAGTCATCATGGATCTTATTTGCTCATTTCTTCTCAGTTGATTTACACTTTCAACCTCTATCCTGTTTGCCAAAGAGCTCAAATCAGTGACTCAAATCAATAAAACCTACACTGAAAGATAAGAACGGATACTAAACATTATTCAATGTTTAATTCGACAGGCTTCAATCAAACCCGAAAGCTATCTGCGTAGATTTTTCTAATGAAATAAGACTGTAATACCGGATGTGACCTTCTCCTAGTACACTGCACTTGCAAGAACAGTTTCTGAACACCTGTGACTCACCGCTCACCCCGCTGTTCTGCTTACACATTAACCAAAGCCAGCTTACACTATCAACTCAAGTTGCACATTGACCATTAGTGTAAATAAAACTGAAGGGTGAAGAAAGAATTGAGCATAAGCTTGGTTATCTAGTTTAGGGCTATGTGTCAAAATGAAAGTTTGTGGGTAAGGTATCTTGCCAGGTTATGCACTATTATTGATGCAGTGGAATAAATAGTTATTGAAGTCAGCTTACTCAGCGGCCAACATTGTAATGCCCCTGGGCAGCATATTTTAAAAAAAAATAATTTTAATAGTCAGAAGATGAAAGTCAAGCTATTGAAGAAACTGTTTTTTTGTGTCTGGAAGATACTTTTTTAAATATTTTTTACAAACATCAAAAGAAACATCATGGCCTGCTTTTGTAAGAGTCTTATGACCTTTTGCAATTCATTGTGCTCTTGTATGTTATTGTTAAAAACATGAATGACGATTAATGAGTTTATAAATTAATGACCAAAAGTACTAAAATGCATCACAATAAATGGCAAGAGTGAGCTTCTCCAGTATTTCCAGAGCAAAATACAGAAAAAAAAAATGTACATGTCTTTGCTTATTCGGGTTAAGCTGATCACATGTATACAGGAATATTCCAATGGCTGTGGAGCACATAAACATCTTTTTCTGTGTAGGCTTAAAGATATTCCAGGTTCAATACAAGTTAAGCTAAATCAACAGCATTTGTGGCATAATATTGACTACCACAAACATTCATTTTGATTCGTCCCTCTTTTTCTTAAAAAAAAAGAAGCACAAATCTGGGTTTCAGTGAGGCATTTACAATGGAAGTGAATGCGGCCAATTTATAAAGGTTAAAATAATCACTCTTTCAAAAGTAAAGACATAAGACATAAACAGTATGCGTGTGTAACAGATAAGGATGGGCAAGGAGGAGGCGGGAACTGGTTGAACAGGTAACCTAAAGTTTAATGATATAAATGATCTTAAAACATGAACTTAAACATAAACAGACACGCATGTGACGCGGCCACGTGCATCTCTCTCTCTTGAACCGGCACCTCCGGCCGCCCCTTATCTCGCTCTCCCGCTGATCAGCTGATTTACTGCCGGCCATGCTCCATCACGGCCCGGCCACGCCCTCCTCCTCGCCACACTCTTCCCCCACCCAATTCAGGCTGGGGGCCACCGGTCTGACTTCCTCTCGGCAGCTGGCAGCAACCCCTCCGTACCCAGGCAGACGGCCGCGGCTGCTCCCCTGGTGGATGGCAGCGACAAGGACTCCGCTACAGCACATCCCTCCTCTCTCCCAGGTTTCAGCTCCACTGTAACAGATAAGGGCGGGCAAGGAGGAGGCGGGAACCGGCAGTCAACGTAAAGTTTAATGATATAAATTAACTTAAAATGAACTTAAACATAAACAGACACACATACGCGGCCGCGCGTGTCTCTCTCTCTTGAACCGGCGCCTTCAGCTGCCCCTTAAACACTCCAAAAATTGTCTACATTCACTTCCATTGTAAGTGCCTCACTGTAACCCAGATATTAGCTCTTTTTTTTTTTTTCCACCCGATTTGGAATGCCCAATTCCCAGTGCGCTTTTAAGTCCTCATGGTTGCGTAGTGATTCGCCTCAATTTGTGTGGCGGAGGATGAATCCCATTTGCCTCCGCGTGTGAGACCATCAACCCATGCATCTTATCACGTGGCTTGTTGAGCGCGTTGCCATGGAGACATAGAGGGTGGAGGCTTCACGCCATCCACCCCGGCATCCGCGCTAAACTCACCACACGCCCCACCGAGAACGAACCACATTATAGCGACCACAAGGAGGTTACCCCATGTGACTCTACCCTCCCTAGCAACCGGGCCAATTTGGTTGCTTAGGAGACCTGGCTGGAGTCAGATATTTGCTTTTTTTAAAGAAAATGAGGGAAGAGTGGAAATTATTTATTGTGGTAATCATGCCACAAATGCTCTCGATTGAACTTAACTTGTATTGAACTCTGGGTTCAATATTTCTTTAACCAGAATAAAGACCTTAATCAGAAAACGTGGTGTCTGGTATCATAAATTTAGCCTTTTTAACTAAAATCATGCAAAACGTGTATTTTTCATGATGGTCCAGTTAATGCGCATACACTTTGTAAACAAACTTTATCAAAAAGGCGATCAGTTGCATTAACTGAATGGTGTGACTTCCATTCCTACGGTCACCATATTAAGCATTACGATTTCTCTCATTATTTTAATTTTTTTATGATTGGTCAGTATACTCCCCCTTATAAATTCTCTGGCCTTATTTCTATAATAGCCCCTGCTATAGCCAATCTGTATACTGGACAGTGAGCTGGGGTTTATTAAGGCCAGATGCACTAGGAAACAGAGGGAGAGATGGCAAAGGCTAGATTGAGATTCTGCTGTAGGTTTGCCACACTGCCTGTTCTGAAAGTAAACGTGTAATCATTGGAGATGCCATTGAGGCCAGCAACTTACCTGATCAGGTGGGGAAGTGGAGGATGAGTGAGGAGGTGCTGGGTTGGCTTATCCACAGGACATAGCAGGCAGCATTTGGAAGGGAGAACATTGTTAGGAGACAGAATAAAGGAAGATCAGAGGGGTCGTAGATTATATACTTCACCTACACATCCACAGAGTGGTACAGAGAAACACACTAGTGTGAAATCATCAAAATGTTATGCAATGTTATCAGTAAATTCCAAACATAATTCTGAGATATTCTGAGAACTACCCAGAATCAACTTATTCAAAAAATCCAACAATGCAAGAAAAGCGCATTTGCACGAGACTTGGAATCATCGGGTTAGTCTCTGCGTTTGACGTCAAAACATAAACAGGCATGTGCACAACACTTTCACACATTGGATAAAGGCACAGTCTCATTTAGCTTTGCATGGCAAAATTCCACAGGTAAAATACAGTCATTTCAATAGAAATCCGTGCGATCATATATTTCGCACAAGACTTCCGGGGGCAAAGAATTTCCCCATGATGATTTCGCTTGGAGTTCAAGTTTGGTGAACTTTGACGGGAATTTGCTGTGTTGACCAACAGAAAGTTTCTTGGTTTGGCAGTGACCTCTGTGTTGGCGGTGCTACGTATACAGGGGTTTCTTTTAAACATCACTCTCACGGAGTATAAAGTGCTGCATTAAAAAGAGGCTGCTTGTTTTTTGCACTCAATTTCTGCCAACGCCTTCTTTGCCCACGGAATTTCACCATGTAAAGGTAAATGTGACCATGCCTTAAGCCCATAAAAACGCTGGTCATGGTGTTTACATGTAACAGGGTATCGGGGTAATGGGCAAAAATCTACATGTTCCAATGGGTTATTTCATATTAAGCGCAATCGGTGTAAGATCGTGCATGTAAATACGCTGTCAAGGACTAGGAGTATCTGAACATCTCCTGTGTTGTCCCAGACTTGTATGCTATCAAGGGGAATGCAGCTGTGTGTTTGTGTGGATCCTGTGTGAATTTCCCTGACTGGTTGGAAAGTCTGTAATCTTCTGCCCCTCTCTTTCTCCCCTCAAATTCCAGAATACCAAAGTTACTCCTCCCTGCCTCCAGAGTGTGAAGCTTTGGTAAAAAGGGTTTAAGGCACTCGCATTAGAACACCCCTTAACTGTGAAACCCTTCCTTGAGTGGTTTATTGCTTAATTGAACACTTCTGTTTATCACTATGTTTAGCATTATGTTGTAGATTGTTCTGTTCCCCAAAAAAGTTCTTGGAGCTTTTATATCTAAATTGGTTAGATCGTCGATTGAATCAAAAAAATGATTCCTTTATGAATTGGACATCCCTGCCAAGTGCTCTCTCACTCCTATCTCTAACTCCCTTTCTCTGTCCTTTCCTTTCGTAGTAACTCAGAATAATGAATAGAGAGCTCTTAATGTTTGTTTAAATAATCTCAGTTCTCCCCAGGGCTTGTGTGAGATTTTAAGTTTGTATTTCTGGGCCTCACTGTTGTGCATTGTAGGCTCTTCAAAGAGCGACTGTCATATTGGCCTCAGAGCACAGCACATCACTGAAGCATTGGCTGCTCCAGGGCCCAGCGCCTCAGTGAAGCCTCATTACTCTCTCCTCAGACTGCGCACACTCACTCTGAATCAGCAAATATCTACCAGCAGTCTCCTGAACACAGTAATGTGATACAGTTAGCAGATCTGAAGACAACATGGCATCCATTACAAACAGCATGTCTGGGCTCAGTGTAGTGGCTGCAGGTTTCCTGTGATGTGGCTCAGGAGGAAGAGAGGGAAAGAGAGAGGTTGAAGGAGAAAACAAAGTTCTGATGCAGTGTTCCCCTTACAGCTGCAGCAGTTACAGGAAGTAGTGTGATGACAGGGCAGCTCTGATCATACTGTGCATCTGGTGCACCGATGTGCTTTATGTATAATTCTCTGAGCTCCAGAGCTCTGTTGAAATGTCATTGTATCCTCACGGCTGTCCCTGAGGAGGCTGAGGTAGTGGAACATACATATCGCTATTGGTCAAATTTGCTCTGTTCCAAAATGTAGTGAGCTCCCTATGGAGGCAGCATTTTAAAAGGATAATTTACCTATCATCATTTACTCACCCTCTTGTCGTTCTACACCCATATGATTTTTTTCTTTCTTTTGTGGAACACAAAATGTGATGTTAGGGAGAATGTAAGCCTCAATCAACAGCCACTGTCATTGTATCTTTTTTTATTTTTTTATGGGTAAAATGAGGGTTAGTAAATGATGACAGAATCTTCATTTTTTGGGTGAACTATTCCTTTTAAAGCCTCACAGGTGGGCTTACACGTGAATACTGTTCCAAAAATTAGGTATCTCATTTATACTGCCTCTTAAGACACCTTTTTTTTTACCTAAATCTAAGGTAGCATCAAATATATCCTTCATGGAGAAGATAATGCTACAATACATTGCGATTAGCCTAGTGGGGAAAAAAAATAATCCAAGATGGCGATCGAAAGTGATGGCCAGATAAACATATTTCATTCAGTACTGAAAAGTATAAATAAAAAATAGTTATTAAGTATAATAAGTGTTAATAGAGTAATTAAAATAAAAATGTTCTACTCAGTATTTGTGTATGCTAAGTATTTTTATGCTTAGAAGAGTATTGTTAGCTTAGCAACATGCTAATGCCAAACTTTATTTGTTTATCACATGTAGTTGCTACCTGTGTAGAGTAGGGCCGCAACTAACAATCATTTTGATAATCGACTAATCTAACGACTATTAGAACGATTATTCGACTACTCAGTCGATTATTTCAACGAGTAATCATTAGCTCTTCACTGACTATTCAGCTTGTACCTTGACTTAAAAGGTTGTAATAAACGTGCTTACTAATAATAAAGAGGACAAAATCATCTTTTAAAAATACAGTAAAAACAGAACATTTCAGTAAAAAAAAAAATTCACTGCAAAAATCACATTGTAATCAAGAGTTTTTGTCTTGTTTTCCATTTTAAAATATCTAAAAATCCTTAAAACAAGATACATTTACTTGAAGCAACATATAATTTATTTAGACTTGCTTTCAGAGAATGTATCTTGAATATAAGTGAATTTTGTATAAGTGTATTTTTTCACTTGTTTATTCATTGCCTGTGCAGTAAAGTCAAAATATACTTATATTCAAGATCTATTCTCTGAAAGCAAATCTAAATATATTATATGTTGCTTCAGGTAAATGTATCTTGTTTTAAGGTTTTTTAGATATTTTAAAACATTTAAATATTTAATATTATATTCAATATTCTCAGATAAAAAAATTCTTCTGCAGTATGGCTGCTAAAGTAAATGTACATTGTTTTAAAGGAGTATTAGATATTTATATTGGAAAACAAGCCAAAACAACAACAAATCAACAAGTATTTATTTGCAGTGCAGATAATGGGTGAAGACCACCCTCTCACCTTTTTGTTCACATCGATCCATATTTAACTCTCAAAAAACAAACTCTCTCTTCTTAATAGAGCTGCATATCGCCAATTTTCTTCACAATAAGATACACACCACAACACATATGTATTATGATTCACTTCGTGGCGAGCCATCACGTTATAATCTAACTGGAGTAAGCGTGCCCACACCAGTGTACATCAGCCGGGTGCAGTTTCAGTCTCTCCCCCTTAGATCGGGTCACTTCACACGACTCATAGAAGCAGCGCTGACCGCACAGAGATATGCCAGTTTCAGAGTTTATATTGATTTACATGACCTGCTTCCTAATTATTTGAACTTTAATAAAGGATGCATTAAAGATATAACGGTGAGGTGTTTCCTTTAAAGATGCTCTGACAGGCAAGTTTTGCTTCAGTGGAATGGCAGCTCCGGCTCCGTTGTATTTCACAACGGGAGTGCTTCCGTATTTACTTATTTTGTATTTTTGTATAATTTCCTCATACTTTGCGATCTACATCACCTGAAGTGTTTGGAAAGTTTGGAGTGCATATGGACTGCAAGCTGTGTCTTCTTCCTCTCCTCAGTCAGGCGGAGCTGCAGTGCTGCTCTCGTGTGGCATCATTAGTTTCATATCTGATCTCATGTTACGCTAAATGAGATCAAACGACTATTCAACAACGAGTTTTTTTTCGACAATTTCGATAACGTCGACTAATTGTTTTAGCCCTAGTGTAGAGTGTTTCAAAACAGTCACTTATGAGGTTTATGAGTTAGGATGCTGCCTTGGGGGCCGTTCAGACTGAATGTGTTCTTGTGTTAAAAAAAAAGAGCTAGAAACCTTGCAATGAATGGAACAAGTCAAGTCAGGTCATCTTTATTTATATAGCACCTTTCAGGGGCCTGAGTAGCTCAGCGAGTATTGACGCTGACTACCACACATGGAGTAGCAAGTTCGAATCCAGGGTTTGCTGAGTGACTCCAGCCAGGTCTCCTAAGCAACCAAATTGGCCCGGTTGCTAGGGAGGGTAGAGTCACATGGGGTAACCTCATGGGGTAACCTCCTCATGATCGCAATTAGTGGTTCTCGCTCTCAATGGGGCGCATGGTAATTTGTGCGTGGATCGCGGAGAGTAGCATGAGCCTCCACATGCAGAGTCTCCACGGTGTCATGCACAACGAGCCAAGTGATAAGATGCACAGATTGACAGTCTCAGAAGCGGAGGCAACTGAGACTTATCCTCCGCCACCTGGATTGAGGTAACCGTGCCACCACGAGGACCTACTTAGTAGTGGGAATTGGGCATTCTAAATTGGGAGAAAGGGGGATAATAATATATATATATATATATATATATATAGATAGCACTTTTCACAAATTTCAAAGCAGATTATACAGAAGGTCAAGCTTTAAAGCGGTCATGAAATGGAGAATCAAATTTTCCTTGATATTTTGACATATAAGAGGTAACTGTACTATAAAAACATATGTAAATTTCAGAACTCAAAACTTCCTCCACAGTCTAAAAAGAGCATTTATAGTTGCCACCCTGCTGAAACGTCTTGTTTGGAAATCTGTCTGTTTGTGACATCACAAAACATTGCTCATTTCTATTTACACATCCTACAACATGCGTCATTGCACCCTTGGTGTCACCCACTGGTGCACAATTCAAGTCAAGATGGCAGGCCTTGTGCAGCTAACTATTCCAAACATAACATCAAAGGGGACCCATCTGGACTATTTTTAATTATTTTGTATATAAGCATTAACTACACAGACTCTTTGACCGCTGCCATGTATCTCGATGCTTTTAAAAGACGCAGTGTCAAGTTACAGCTCTGAAAGGGAGAAGCAATTCTCTCATTCAGCTGCTGCCTCTGTCATGGATGCATTCTTTTGCCCATCTGCGCTATTTTTAATTGTTGGTGTACTTAAACATAGGACGTCTTTGATGATGGATATCTTTGACGAGGGACAATGGACGTCTTTTGACTGCTACAGTGTGTTTTCGGCAATGTGTGCCTTCAGTATGTGTGTGTAATTTCACCATTCTTTGGATTATGACGTGTTCGGGTTTTTTTCCGGCTCATGTCAGCATGGTTTGCCTGTGAACAGTCAAAATACGATTCAAGCTTTGCAAAGGAACTGTTATTGAAAGATGGGGCAGTTAAAAACACTTCAAAAACATAAGTAAACAGATTCATTCATGAATATTTCAAATGTCATGACTGTTTGATAGTTTATATGTGCCCTGAGTTAACAGTTGTGCTTGAGATGAACAGTTTAATATATTCAGATGCAATGTGTTGGATGTATGTTATGTGTAAACCCTACAATTTTGTTTTATAATGTCGAGGTTCATTCTCTTTCGATTGAGTTTGCTGAATTTGAGGGGCTGCATGATGTTAGCCAATTATAACAGTGGGCATTTACGTTACGTACGTAAGTTTTAAGGAGGTTCTTAGGCCAAAACGGAGCATTTTAGACAGAGGGCCAAAAACAGGGTGGGAAATTATCATATACTGTATTACTAATGTTCTGGAGCAAAAAAACTTTTATAACATTATCATTGGACCTCAGGGAGGATAATACAATTATTTAAAAAAAAAAAGCTTTTAGCTTTAATTTTTTTAATGTCCCCAAGGAACAGAACACAGGTTCATCAAGACAAAGACCGTATTGATGCCCAGTCAGTAAGTTTCCTTCCTAGGAATGAAACTTGACTTGGTTGCCATTTTTTATTGTTTGAAGTTCTTTAAACTTGACACAGTGTCTAAAACAAAGCACTGAAAAAAAGGCAAGATATGGTGCAACGGTCAAAGATAAGCATCAAGCGCATGTTTAGCCCCTTAGAAGGCAGCTCACTAGATTTTGGAACACAGCTATTATGTGTCCATTTGGCTGTTTTACCTTTAGGCCGGACTTGTTCCTACTTGTGTCCAGACTCTGGAGATCTTCACCAGGTCAAGACCAGTGGGGGGTATTTGCGTCTTGTAACCTTCAACATGCAACACTGTCAGTTAACAAGGCTGCACAGCCACTGCTCTACAGAGAGTAAAGAGGACAGTGTGTGTGTGTGTGTGTGTGTGTGTGTGTGTGTGTGTGTGTGTGTGTGTGTGTGTGTGTGTGTGTGTGTGTGTGTCTGAAAAAAAAAAAAAAGACTCTTCCTGCCAGGCTCTCCTCCATTACCTGCTGTGGTCTCATTTTCTGCTCTGACAGTGTGTGCCGGGCAAGAGAACAGATGATTGACAGCTGAAGGCAACAGAGAAAAAACTGTGAGAGAGAAAAACCAAGCAATGGGAGAGATTTACAAGGGACCCAGTACCCTGAGCAGTGGTGGCGGGTGGAGCCACTAGAGAAGGTTTTGGGTTCTCATGCAGAGATGCAGACTGTGTCCTGTCATTAACGTCCCAACATTGCCAGCAGCAGAGAAGAGGAGGGGAGACTGGACCCAGTGCGGGCCCTTCAGCATAAACAGCACATCAACTGCGAGCCTTTATTTGTGCTCCAGTGGCCATCATCAAAGGGCTGGAATATCACAGGAGGCCACTGGGTTCACTTTGTACTGCAGGGAGTTGAAAGGACTAGAACAGGGGGCCTAATGGAGCTGCAAACTCATTTACTTCATCTTCACACATACACCGTATGTCTTCCGCTGAAGAGTGCATACAACCTTTGCTCACTATGTGTTGCTGTGTTGTTCATCATGCTGTTTATGTTCATGTATGCACATATGAGTAGGTTTAAAGAAAGCTCGGTGTCAGATTTTATTTGGCTCGTGAAAAGCTAACTCTAACACCTCAGGCTTAACTCAGTGGTGACCATTTAAACCATCTCTGCTAAAGATGTGCCCGAAGCCGAATACCTTATTCGGAAAGGCACGAATAATGACTTCAAAACGAATAACAGATTCATCCGAATAATATAAGAAATATTCGAATGACTGATTATCCAAGAGGCACAAGGATAAAGTTTTTAGTCATTTATAGACTAAACCTGAGCATGATGTTAAATTCCTGACCTGAAGTGATGATTTCACGTCAGAGTTGTCTATCTGTCTTTTAAAGTTGACCACATTTAAGTCCACATCAGCGATTAAGGAAATTATCTGGTTAAGACTTTATTCCAAAAAAAGTTTAAATGCTCCATAAAGGTTTAAATGGAATATTCCTCCTTATGTAAAATGAAGAAACTGAAAAATGTTCCGTCTTTTTTTTCCTTCTTCTTCTTCTTTAAGCTGTGCTACCTCTGGTAAGGTGCAATATAAATTTAACATTATTATTATGTTGGCTTGACAAAGCCAACATACTGATCTACTATTTAAGCTTCTTCTTCTTCTCCTTCTGAGCCAAAATTTAAACAGTATCTCTTCCTAGAGCTTTCAAGCTACAAACACCAAACTTGCCACAGACCTTCAGACTGGTCTGACTCGGATTGCTGTCTCTTTTCTAACTGATCGGACTTCCGGTATTCCCGTATCGGACTTCCAAACAGGACTGATTTTAAATTGACTCCCATTCAAGGTGTGAAATCTTTTCCCTGTAATAACTCCTTTAGAGGATTCAATCTACTTACTATCACTCCACCACTCATACTTTCTATCTATCACTCCATCACTCTCTTTTCTATCTTTCCATCACTCCACTCTTTTTATTCTTTCTTTCACTCAATCACTTTAACACCCTAGCAACTGCATACAACCTAGCAACCATTTAGTGCACCTTAGCAACCAAAACCCATTGACTGCCATTCAAAATGGCTTAGATGGATATCTGCTGATCAGAATGTCATAGAGTCTTCAGATTTGACTCAATTCACTCAGTCCAGCAAGCAGCCTTTTTAGGATCACCCTGATTACTTCCTAGCAACCAGATGGACTTACCCTAGCAACCATATAGCAAAACACATATCTCTGCACCACAACATCGTAGAGACTTCAACTTTGGCTTATTTGACTCAGACCAGCAAGGAGCCTTTATATGTCATGCTGGACAATACTTAGCCACACTCTAGCAACCATTTAGTGCACCCTAGCAACCAAAACCCATTGACTTCCATTAAAATGAGCTTAGATGGATATCTCCGGATCAGAATATCATAGAGACTTCATTGTTGGCTCGAATGACTCAGGCCAGCAAGCAGCCTTGTTAGTATCACCCTGGAAACTGCCTAGCGACCAAGTAACAAAACATATATCTCTACACCAGAACATCGTAGACACTTCTGGTTTCGTACATTGGACTCAGGGTAGCAAAGAGCCTTTTGAGTATCACCTTGGTAACTGCCTAGCAACCAGATGGGGTTACCCTAGCAACCAAGTAACAAATCACATATCTCAGCAACACGACATTGTAGAGACTTCTGGTTTTGTTCATTTGACTCAGGCTAGCAAGGAGTATTGTTAGTATCACCTTGGTAACTGCCTAGCAACCAGATGAGGTTACCCTAGCAACCAAGTAACAAATCACATAGCTCTGCACCAGAACATTGTAGAGACTTCTGGTTTAGTTCATTTGACTCAGGCTAGCAAGGAGCATTGTTAGTATCACCTTGGTAACTGCCTAGCAACCAGATGAGGTTAACCTAGCAACCAAGTAACAAATCACATATCTCTGCACCAGAACATTGTAGAGACTTCTGGTTTAGTTCATTTGACTCAGGCTAGCAAGGAGCCTTTTGAGTATCACCTGTAACTGCCTAGCAACCAGATAGGGTTATCCTAGCAACCATGTAACAAATGACATATCTCTGAACCAGAACATCGTAGAGACTTTGGGTTTCATTCATTGGACTCAGGGTAGCAAGGAGCATTGTGAGTATCACCTTGGTAACTGCCTAGCAACCAGGTAGGGTTACCCTAGAAACCAAGTAACAAATCACATATCTCTGCACCAGAACATTGTAGAGACTTCTGGTTTTGTTCATTTGACTCAGGGTAGCAAGGAGCCTTTTCAGTGTCACCTTGATAACTGCCTAGCAACCAAATGGGTTTACCCTAGCAACGAATTTTCCATTCAGAAAAACAAGCAAGGGGTAGGGTTGCATAGGACTTCTTGCAGCTGGCTGTTTATCTGTATGATGTTCCTTCTGTCTGTCTGACTGTAAGACCTTCAAACTTCCAACTCTTCAAACTATTTTAAACTTTCAGACAAGGCTTTGTCAAGCCAACATAAAGTTTGTCTTCAAACTTTACTATCTAGTTATTTTATTATTATTTAACTAAATAACAGTGTCTTATCATAAACATGTCTTATCATTTCACCTGTTTGTAGGCTATATTGATTTTATTTTAATTTATTTTAATGTTTCAATTTGTATTTATTATTCACTGCAAAATGTGTGCTTGACATTTCACATTTTGCTTAAACCCATAATACTTTCTTCTGAGGAACAAAAACAGAAGCTATTTTGAAGAATCACAGATCATATGACCATGGTTGTTAAAGGGATAGTTCACCCAAAAATTAAAACACATTATTTACTCATGCCATCCCAGATGTGTATGACTTTCTTTCTTCTGCTGAACACAAACAAGTATTTTTTTTAATAAATATAAAAAAATCAACACCAAATAAGCACCATAAAGTAGTCTATATTAACTTGTGTGCTATATTGTGTGCCAAGTCTTCTAAAGCCACAATGATGTGATCACAGCGGTTCACAGGTAGCAGCTCACTCAAAGGGAAGATTATCAGTAAACAATCTGATTGTAATATAGTCTACTTTTTGGTGTTTTTTGTCATTTATTGGAAAAGAGTTGCATGAACATTCTTCAAAAATTTTCCTTTTGTGTTCCACTGAAGAAAAAAAAAACAGCATTTAAGTTTGGAAAGACAGGAGGGTGAGTAAATAATGACAGAGTTTTCACTTTAAGTGACCTATGCCTTTAAAAGCTTGCTCATAGCGAAATATCCTGAATGATACAGTATTTCTTTTCAACTTCCTCAAATGCACACAGTAGTCTCAGGCATTGGCTAACCTTTGATCACTGGCCACAGGGACGGTGTGGTCTCCAAGGAGACACTCTCATCTCAGACTTATTAATAGGTGCAGCGGACAGGCCAGAGTGTTGTGTTGTGTTGTGTTGCCAGGAGAGCAGGAGGAGAGGAAGTGTGTGTGTGTGTATGTGTGTGTGTGTGTGTGTGTGTGTGCGCAGTGGTTTGCACATATGCTGTCTCAGTTATACACTCGTGCAAGAAGCATCAGAAAGGAAAGAGAGAAAGCCACAAGATGAAACCAAGAAAGGAGATGCAAAAAACAGAAAGACAGCAAAGCAATATCTTGAGCTGTTTTGAATAAATGCTATTAAAGCATACCACAGGTAAATTGTTTGTACTAAAAGAAAGGGAAGAATTCCATGACAAACAAACCAACAAATAAAACAAGGAGAAAGAATGCGTGTTTTCAGTATTTTGCTTATTAATGGTCCTCACTAAAATTTTAATAATGAATATCAATCATTGTGTTCAGTCAGCCAAATGAGCTGATAAAGATGGCTTACACCAGCCAAACAAGTGATTTTCTATCTCCTCTCTTCTGTTGGGCCAGTATATTGTGTGTATGTGTGTATATACAGTATATATATATATATATATATATATATGTAATTGTTTAAACCCTTTACGATAAAGATATGTAAAGTTATTTGGATTTTTACAAAATTATCTTTAAAATACAATGTCCTGAAAAAGGGACGTTTCTTTTTTTGTTGAGTTTACATACACTACCGGTCAAAAGTTTTGAAACACTTGCCTGAAATGTTTCTCATGATCTTAAAATCTTTTGATCTGAAGGCATATGCTTAAACATTTGAAAAATGTAATAAAAAAAAATAAAAAAAAGTTTTTGAAATTGATGACTTGGACCAAATAATAAAGAAAAGCAGCCAATAAGTGCCCAACATAGATGGGAACTCCTTCAATACTGTTTAAAAAGCATCCCAGGGTGATACCTCAAGAAGTTGGTTGAGAAAATGTCAAGAGTACATGTCTGCAAATTCTAGGCAAAGGGGGACTACTTTGAAGATGCTAAAATATAACACAGTTTTGATTTATTTTGGATTTTGTTTAGTCACAACATAATTCCCATAGTTCCATTTATGTTATTCCACAGTTTTGATGAAGAAAAAAAAAACAATTATAATATAGAATGGGTGTTTCAAAACTTTTGACCGGTAGAGTGTGTGTGTGTGTGTGTGTGTGTGTATATATATATATATATATATATATATATATATATATATATATATATATATATATATATATATATTTATTTATTTATTTATTTTTTTTTCATGCTTGTTCAATGAAACATAAACGATTAATGAACATGCACCTGTGGAACGGTCATTAAGACACTAACAGCTTACAGAGGTAGGCAATTAAGGTCACAGTTATAAAAACATAGGACACTAAAGAGACCTTTCTACTGACTCTGAAAACACCAAAAGAAAGATGCCCAGGGTCCCTGCTCATCTGCCTGAATGTGCCTTAGGCATGCTGCATGGAGGCATGAGGACTGCAGATGTGGCCAGGGAAATAAATTGCAATGTCCGTACTGTGAGATGCCAAAGATGGCGCTACAGAGAGACAGGAAGGACAGCTGGTCATCCTCGCAGTGGCAGACCACGTGTAACAACACCTGCACAGGATCAGTACATCCGAATATCACACCTGCGGACAGGTACAGGATGGCAACAACAGCTGCCCGAGTTACACCAGGAATGCACAATCCCTCCATCAGTGCTCAGACTGTCTGCAATAGGCTGAGAGAGGCTGGACTGAGGTCTTGTAGGCCTGTTGTAAGGCAGGTCCTTACCAGACATCACCAGCAACAACGTCGCCTATGGGCACAAACCCATCTTCGCTGGACCAGATAGGACTGGCAAAAAGTGCTCTTCACTGACGAGTCGCGGTTTTGTCTCACCAGGGGTGATGGTCGGACTCGAGTTTATCATCGAAAGAATGAGCGTTACACCAAGGCCTGTACTCTGGAGCAGGATCGGTTTGGAAGTGGAGGGTCCGTCATGGTCTGGGGCGGTGTGTCACAGCATCATCGGAGCATTGCAGACAATCTCAACGATGTGCGTTACAGGGAAGACATCCTCCTCCCTCATGTGGTACCCTTCCTGCAGGCTTATCTTGACATGACCCTCCAGCATGACAATGCCACCAGCCATACTACTTGGTCTGTGCATGATTTCCTGTAAGACAGGAATGTCAGTGTTCTGCCATGGCCAGCGAAGAGAATGGATCTCAATCCCATTGAGCACGTCTGGGACCTGTTGGATCGGAGGGTGAGGGCTAGGGCCATTCCCCACAGAAATGTCCGGGAACTTGCAAGTGCCTTGGTGGAAGAGTGGGTTAACATCTCACAGCAAGAACTGGCAAATCTGGTGCAGTCCATGAGGAGGAGATGCACTGCAGTACTTAATCCAGCTGGTGGCCACACCAGGTACTGACTGTTACTTTTGATTTTGAAGTTTGCTTAATAGATAGATAGATAGATAGATAGATAGCTATGACAATAATGTGGGACATGTGTCAGGGGGCTTTTGGGGGCTGTTACCACAGATCTGTGTGGATTAGTTCCAGGGGCCTGTCTGTCTCTAGGAGCTCACCAGCCATCTCATCACATACCCTCACACGAGGCACATGCCACATTGTTCTGGCCCCAAGCAAAGTTCACATTCACAAGTGTGCAGCTAATTAGCCACTGATGAATTCCTCAGCCGAGTATATGGGCTATAAATCCTCACTCCCCATTACTTTTTTTGGTCTCATTCTGGTTCTTGGCACTTTTTCTCCTATGGCTGTTACTGTTTCAGGGGATATATCTTCTGATCTGGGTCACTTAACAGCCATGTTCACTTTAACTTTTAGTTTTTAACTGGCATAATCTGTGGGACTGGATGCACATTTAAGATGCGCTTCTTACAGAATTCTGTTTTTCCCCATAATAGACCTTATTCATAGAAGCAACATATTTGATTTTTGATGGGAATGAAAATGGATGTGAGGGACAGACAGTCTCTTCTGGGTTGTAATGTTGCTTAAAGTGGTTATCGTGCTTGTTCTGCTTCTAAAAACATATTTCCAAAAAATTTCAGAGGACAAAAGAAACAAGAATTAATTTATTCATCGACTGATTCAAACCATTGATTTGTGATTTTGTGAGTCTTCCTGACCGATTCATTCAAAGAACCGGCTCAGTAGAGTAATTTGTAATTGATTTGTTGTCTATATATTGTTTTATATAAGGTGTCTATACCTTTTTATCTCTTCACATTCAATTCAGACTGAAAGCTCAGAACTTGACTAAAATATAATTTATTTTGCCATGGCATTGAAGATTTCACAGCTGAATAGCATTTCAAGTTTATGCACTGCTCTATGATATGAAAAGCTCTTACATAAAATGATCCACAAAAAGAGACCACGCAAGTTTACATAAGACTCAAAAGTGGACCTCCGATCCCATCTCAAAGGGATTTGGGCAAAACAATTCCCCCAGTACATTTGCAGATGTGCCCAAGGGAGGCTGTTCTCTGTGGGATAACGCCTGTGTGTATCTATGGTCCATATGCAGCCCCACTGGCACCCACATCACACCATCAGAGAGCCCAGCTGAGCTCTTCACAGTCCTGTTACCATACTCACAGCTGTAGCCTCATTTCAGTGATGGACATCTTTCACCACGGCATGTGTGGCACAAAATCAGGCATGACAGCACTCCTATTTAGGGCATTATTGCAGACACAGATACACCCTTTAATAAAATGCTTGGAGCAAGAGCCCTGAGGTGGAAACATTCATCAATGACATGGACTTAGTAGAGGTAGACAGGCCTGGAGAGGACACTTAAATCAGATTAAATGCAAGTTAACACACTGAGAGTGTGTGTAAAGCCCCGTACACACATGCAGCGACTTCCAGCGACAAAGTGACCTCATCTCATTTATTGTCAATGACAGCTGGTGACTACCGGCGACACAAGCGACAGTGACCTCTTGCAACTAGATGTGGGCGTGGCGAATGGCATGACAAAGTTGAGAAAAGTTTAACTTGATGCAAATGAGGGGCGACAACCAATAGGAGTGAAGACTGTGTCAGTGAAACTCACATCATCCGTCTCCTTTGTGGTAATGGAGTCGAGTGCAGGCAAGACAGAGGAGAAGTTAAAGATTCTGTGAGGGATTTCACTGTGCTATATGATTCATCTGTAACCACATACATGGATATAATAAAAAACGATGCATGGAAAAGAAACTCTTTTTCATCTGAGTTTGATTCATACATTAATAGTTTGTTCATCTTATTAATGATATGATGCAAAATGCACTGCTGCAGTTCATATAAAAACACTGTTCGAGGGCTGTGCGATATGGCTTCAAAAATTTTAATCGCGATATTTTTTAGCCTATTGACGATATATATCTCGATAATTATGTATTTGCTCTAAAATGGCTCAAATTTCATGTGATCTGCTCGTGCACAGAACAGCCTGTCATCCATTCTGAAGCACACACAGACCATGTTTATCTGTCTTTTATCGCAGCCAATTGCAATTTTAAAGTCACATATGACCATATTGCCATTTTGGTATTATTTTGATTATTTATGCTGCCCAGAAGGATAGTAAAATTAGTCTACTGATGCGCATTTTATTAAACTTAATGGCCAAATAAAAAATAAAAAAACATGAAAATCATTGCGATATTCACGATATTGCTTAATTTTATATAGTCAGCCAAATTATCGCGATAATATTGTGAATATTCAATAAATCGCCCAGCCCAAAGGCAAAAATGGTTCACTAAGTTCTGAGAAAAGCTTTAGTATCATTTGCTTGTAGATGCCACTTGGTGTCATATTCTGTTATCTAATGCAATGAAATGAATACATATTTAAGTGTGACTTAAGGATCCAAAAGTGTCCAAATACTTATGGGGCCATTGTATAATTTCTTTCATGAAAAGAAGACCACACACCTATAATGTTTGCTACTCAAAATGACCTAAATACAACATAAACTCAGAAAAAACAAGACAAAATGGGGTAAACTAAAGCCAATATCGTGCCAACACACATACACACACACAGAACCCTGACCTGCACCCCCGTCTACGGCCGCACACAGTGAAGAGAACAGCTTGCTACACAGATGGCCAAGATGAGAGCAGCGGTAAGGGGCTATGGGGGGAATTCTTATACACGGCCACTCTCATAAAGTGTGTGTGAATATAGTGTGTGAAGTTATGTGGAAGCCCTTCAGTGTTTGGACTTTGCCCCCTCATTGTGTTCCAGGCCTCTGGACTGAGTTATTCATGGCATAGAAACTGCATTGATTCAAAGCCAAGCTTGGGCCAACTTTACTGTTTAACATTACTAGACTAAAACAGCCTTGAATTAAAAACATTTTAGGGAAATGTTAGACACTGTGAATGTGTTTTAGAAAAGGTCGGATAGCCCTTTTGAAGAGGGGAAAAAGCATTGTGAAATGAATGGACTGTGTGGAATGTGAGACTGGGTGGAATTATGTTTATCAGATTACTCTATTCACTACAGTTTTGCATTTTCATTGTACTAACATTTAAAGTACCTGCATTTAATTACATCTGTAGTTACACTGTTAACCTTACCCCTAACCCTTACCCTAAACCCTAATCCTACCCCTACTCTTAAACCTACCCTTACCCCAACCTCAGTAGCAACAAATATGAATCTTGTGAAATTTGTGAATTTTACACAACAGCATGTAGGTACACAATAAATACATTGTATTGTATGTATTTTAATGTTAGTACCTAATAGTTAAAGACACCTAATATAAAGTGGGACCAATTAATAATTATTGTTGTCGTGAGTTGAGGTAATGCACTTACCTCTGACCTGCAACATTTGAAAGAAAAAAGAAAACAGAGAGTGTGTGAAAAAAGATTACAAGGGAATTTAAAGAGCTTGGGCAGAATATCTCAGCATTAAGAGCAAGAGTCCAAAGAATGTGTACCGTTGAGCGCAGAAGTAGACAAAGCTTTGTGAAAAAGCTCAAAAGCACTGAATACAAATTAAGAAATCATTTTGGTCAGGGATAAAGCTAGTGTTTAATTTCAAGCATACATAAAGCCATTAAAGGTATAGTTCACCCAAATATGAAAATTCTGTCATCATTTACTCACCCTCATGTATAGGTTACAAACCCGTGTGACTTTCTTCCGTTGAACACGGAAGAAGATGTTTAGCAGAATGTCCAAGCTGCTCTCTTCCATACAATGAAAATGGATGGGGACCAGAGGCCGCTAAGCTCCATATGACTTGAGCATTATATTCCAAGTCTTCTGAAGCCATACAATAGCTTTCTGTGAGTGAAAGACTGAAATTGAAGACATTATTTACAGAGATCATCATTAACTTTAATTATATGGAAAAGCAGCTTGGGTTTTTTGCTTTAAATAATCTATTTTGTTTTCCACGGAAGAAAGAAAGCCATGCAGATTTCGCAAGACTGGAGGGTGAGTAAATGATGATAGAGTCTTCATTTCTACATGAACTATTCCTTTAATATTATCATGACCCTATCAAATCGGCTCAGCTGCGGGTCTTCATCCATAGCTGGAAAGCATGGAGTAAAATGAGCAAGATCCATGGTCCAAGTAGCCAGGCCTGTCTGGAATGTCTTCGGGAGACTTTGGCTATGCTCTTTAGAGTGATGGCATGTGTCACTGTGTCAGCTTAGGTAAGAAGGTCATAGCTCTTCGCTGCAGCAGGGGGTACAGGGGCTTTTGTAAAGCAGCCTCTGCAATCTGTCCCACTCTTCAGGGCTAAACCTAATGGCCATGTAGGTGCTGTGGTTGTGAATTTTGGCCAGCTGTCATGGAGAGGGGCAATGTAGTCAGACGTTCATTGCTCCCCTATTGTTTCCGTCCACACCAGGGAGTGTTTTTGCTCTTTGTGACATCATCATTACAAGCACTCAACCCTGCCCCCCAGGGATTGTTGTGACAGCTGGAGCCTCTGACAAACCCATCCTCTATGATCAAACCCTTTCAGCTGTATTGAAGAGGGCTGGATGATGGCAGTCCACCATATGTGCCCATCCCCGTTCCCCTAGCAGCGCTCATTGATAATTCCGATTATTGATCAATGTAATTTACTCCTGGCCCTTCAGAGGCTCTCAGCGGGATGGAGTGACTTTTACTTAAGGCTAAACACAAAGCAGCTTCAAGAGGGCATTGGCTAAATGCAGGTTGTGCAGTATTAAAGGGCCAGGGTGTGGAAAAACAATCATGTAAATCTCTTGAGATAGATAGAGTGTGTCAGGTACCCACGGTCGTGTACATGTGGATATGTCAGATGAAACACCAGCAGAGCAGTCCTAATGTGTGTGAAAGTGTGTACAGGGCCGTGGAGAATGCACCCAGTTAACACAGCAATGTCTATAGCAGAGAGAGAGGTCGGTTGGTCGTGTGTGTGTGTGTGTGTGTGTGTGTGTGTGTGTGTGTGTGTGTGTGTGTGTGTGTGTGTGTGTGTGTGTGAATGTTCTGGGAATAGAGAAGGGGTGGTCAATGGGTCACAGGGTTTCTCCAATTTATCACACCAATATAACACTTTTACCTCACCGACATAAAATGGGAAGGAATTTATCATCGATTTTGCCCTTCCATTTTGAAAAAGGGGCAAGAGTAAGGCAGAGGGTGGGAGAGAAGAAGAGTTAGAGAAAGAAAGAGAGAGTGAGAGAGAAAGAGATGAGAATTAGTAGTGACAGATTGCCAGCTTTCTTTAATGAGAACGGCTTAATTGGATGGTTAGCAGGGGTGTCACATCTTAAGTGACAGCCTGTGTGAGTGGGAGAGTAAATATTAATACAGGATCTCTGGGATTTTCATTAGCATCTTGTTTCTTTTTTTATTTGCATTGCACCTTTTCATACATGACACGCTCAGCAAAATATGTTCTTTGATCATAATCTTTTTTTAAATTTCGATATTTCCCCATTCAAGTAGATAGAAGCTGCACTTTCATGACTGGAAATAGCTTCCCAAGAGCATTCAAAGAAAATGTTTTCCCTAAATGTTTGAATATTTGATTAAAGTTTGATCTGTTACAGTCTGACACACTTTTTTGTCCATTGTGCACATCGTCGTCAACTAAAAGATTTTATTTTCATTGACTAAAATTATGTCATTTTCATCTGACTAAAACTGACTAAAACTAATGAATATGAGATGACGAAATATTGACTAATTTTAAAGGACATTTTCGTCAAAAGACTAAAACAAAAATCTGTGAAAATATGAACACTGCTGACATGATTCTGTGACTTTAACCAATCTCTGTGTGTGTTATTGTGTATTCATTATGTGAGTATCTTTTGTTTAGTATGCGAGAGGTGACGCCTATACGCAAGGCTGGCACAGTGCATTCCTATACACTGGCTGGTGCAAACTGATAGGGAAAGAAAGGGAGAAAAAGAATGAAAGCACAACTAATCTCATTAACCCAGTGTTATGAGTGAGGGCCAGTTAGTGGCCAGTAGAGTCTGCAGGGAATAATGAAAACTGAATGAAGAACCATCACAGTACACATATCACCAGTGCACACAAACCAATATTGCCCAGTGCATTTATATTTTTCAATCATTAAGGAGTGAATATTTGTTTTACAGTGCATTGACAGAGGGCAGAGTGCATTACTAATATACTTAAGCAATAAATCACTTAAGATCTTGTGTTTCAGTGCTGCACACGCATTTTTTAAATCAACGCATGGCCTTAAATGGCTAATTGCTTTTATATAGATGAAAACAGCAATAAAAAAAATAAATAAATAAAAAATAACGATAAAAGACACCAGTGTATAATAAATAATTATATGTACAAAATAAAAAATATATATATATATATATATATATATATATATATATATATATATATATATATATATATTAATAAATAATCTAATAAATACATATAATAATAATAAATATTATTAATAAAATATTATTAATTAAAATAATTAAAACAAATAATCCTTTCACCAAACAATACCGGTAATTAGCTAATTAAATGTTTAAATTGACAAGTAACTTATGGCATTAATATAGAATTCAACTGATGTGCGAAGTCGCATAACTTCACAAACATAAAGGAAATTGAATATTTTTTTTTTTTTTTTACCATTTATAATCACCTTTTTGCCTCCACTAATTCATTTTAAATGGTCCTGCGGTGACAAATTTTTAAAAGTACAAATAATCCATGTAGTCTGTCAATTAACATGAAGTCATTAAAACTGCATGTATAATAATTATAGAATATTGAGCAAAATGCTGTTTAAAATTGTTTTAGACGGGAGTATAGGAATTCACATTGCATGTCAAATTTTCAGAAGTATTTCATGTCAACTACCCATAGATGTCAGTTAATTTGCAATGGCTTTAAACGCAGCTCATCCAATCAAATTTCCTATACATTTTATACTGCATCCAACAAACATCAATATTCTGAAAGCATGCACTAGTTGCATATACAACAGCCATTGAGTAATGCAAAGCCGAGAATGCCACTATTGTTCTGAAATTCCACATCCCTGAACAGCCCATCTGAGTGTATTGGATTTGTATGTTGTGATTGGAATTATGTCTCTGGCATTGTACAAATATGGGGTCATAGTTTGTTTTCATTTCCCATGCTCACATGGTTGAAAAAATCCCAGAAGCATAAGACAGAAGGTAAACAGGCAGACAAAAGGTCAGTCCTTATTCCCACAGTGACCTTTCAGGACCCCAGATTTGTTGCAGTAGTGTCTGTTAACTTGGTGTGAATGGCACCACCAGGGCAGATTTTAAAGCTTCTAATAGGAGTCTTTAGCCTCCATAGTCTCTGTGAGCAATCTCATCTCCAAATATGCCTAGAGCAAATCTAAAATTTGTTATTAATTCACTCAGACCCATGCAATTACATTACCATCTCTCTCTCTTTCTCTCACTCAGGTGGTTGTTCCCACGCGGGTTGGCCAAGTATATGTGTATGACACAGGGAAAAATGAACAAGATGAATATGATGTCCCTAGACATCTGCCACCCACCCAGGATATCTATGATGTGCCACCCACCCGGACCCAGTTCAACCAACAAGTAATGTGTAAAACTCTCACAGCACAACCGTATACATCTGTTTTAGGTGATCTGATCCCAAGTGGACAGCAATAAATACAGGTGTAAACGGGGTCTAAAAACTTTTTGATCTGATCACTCTAACCACATTCGGAGGTAGTTGACGCACATGACTACATCACATTTGTGTAAAGCATGTATAAACCGTTGTGTCCCAGACAACAGTAAAGGACCTTCTAGTCACAAACATTGTGCTAAAACAAGAGTTTTAAACTTTGATGGTTACAAGCTTTAAAAGAAAATAACCATCCAATCAAAAAAATTGGAAAAGCCTATGAAAGTCATGTAGCATGCTTCACATAACATCTCAGGTTTGCCTGACATCAACATGTAAAGACAAAGAGCATGAGAGGCACATGAATCAGAAGGTCAGTTTCTAGAGCTGGTTTACTAAAATAAATCATGTTTGCAATGATAAGTTTACTGACTTTTTTATCAACATGCAGTAAATCACTTACATAGTGAGCCATGTGGTCACAAAATCACTGATTCTCCCAAGAACAGTTTCGTTTTACGGTTCAGGCAAAATGCAGTGGAAATGTCATTGTTTTAAGTTTCAAATGTATTCTTATTGTCCATGTGTAGTTTTGGCCTTTCCTGAAGATCAACTGGTTATTATGCTGTAGGCTATTTGATATCTAGTTATTTGTGGATGATCCAGTAGAAAATTGTTATTGATGTTAATAGTCACCAAGTATCTCAGATGTCACCAGTGTGTGTGTGTGTGTGTGTGTGTGTGTGACAGTGATATATGGTCATCTCTCTTCTGATATCTGACACACACTGCAGAACTGGTCATCTGTCTGTAAAGAGCCTCTGCTCTCATTAATAATATAAGAAATGGGAATTTAAAGTCTTTTCTTTATTTATTTATTTCTCTCTCCTTAAATTCTTGTTGGCTCTATGATTGCTTGCCTATTTTTAGATGAGGTCATGCATTACTTGCAGTGAAAGTAGATATTTCAGTGTCTGGAGGCATTTCAAAAAGAAGTTCAGCATTGTGTGTGTGTCTATATAAAGCAGAATATCCTGAGACTGCTGTGTGTGAATGCATGTGTGTGTATTTTGTGTGTGTATGAGAGAGAATGTGCTGTCAGCGAGATCAGTCCTTCAATGCAGCAAAATTCAGCACATATACACACATACACACACACACACATCTCTGGGGCAGAGAGAGAGACAGACAAAGCGTGGCTCACAGCAAAGGCCACACATACCCAGACCTCACAATACCAATACACACACAGCCTGCGGTGCAGCCATACAAAGTGGGATCACAGCAGAATGAGAGATCTGTCTGTCTGTCTATAGTATCTACCTATCTATCTATCTATCTATCTATCTTCACCCCCCAAGCTTCAGTGTAGCTAACTACTTTTTCAAAAGAGTATATTGTAACTTGACAAGCTACAGTTTAAAAGCAGCTTTCCAAACACTGGATAAGAGGATGTACAGCACTAGTCATTTCGCACCAATCACAACAGTGTGTCCAGTGGAACTAATGCAACATAGGACTAAGTTAAAGTACCAGCACAAACACAAAAGCCCTACATAAAACACACTCTGCTCACAGACACACAAAATATTTTTCAAACAGACAAGACGCTGCAAGCACGCTTTCAAAGCCTCAAAATTGCTTGGAATATCGTAACGAATTGCCCTCTCTGCAGATTAGAGTGAAAGACTAATAGTCTTTTAATCACATAAAGCTGGCACAGCACCTAGTGGATGCTCAATGAGAGATTTTGGTATTCTTGGTTTCTCTTGCCTCTCTCTCTCTTTGCTGCGGGCTCTCCTGGGGGCATACACAACAGATTGGGAGCCATTGTTTGGGCAGTATAATAAATGCTGATGAGTGTTTGTGTAAGGAGGTGTGTGTACAGTATGTGTGTGATCTGTGGAGTATTGATAGAAGTGTGAAGTAGAGGACAGGCTAAGATGAACATCAGGACTTCTCTAAAATCTCTAAACCAGACTGAAGATTTTTAGGATTTTTAGTACTAGTATGTGTTCTTTATTTGAGCTATGTATTGTTTAAACCAGTGGTTCCCAAAATTTTATACCATGCACTCCCTTCTTTGACAACTGTCAAGCACCCCATCACCCAAAACGTGTTAACATGGAGGGATAATCAAATTTTTTACTAAATGCAAATTGTGCGTGAAAATTATCACCCTTTGAATGAGAAAACAGACACATTTCTGTAATAAATAACAGTGATTATTGCTGCGAGCAGACGTTCCTGTAGTCATCAGGAGCTTTTGGCAGTAATGGAGAACAGTTTTACTCTTAAATAGTTCTTTTTAAATTATTCGTTTTTGCTGAGTGACTCAGTGTCTAGGCTGTTATAAGCAAATTGCCTGTCAGCCTGTGCCAATAATGAACATAGGCAAGCACAGCTATTTGAGGGCAGAAGCATTTGTAATCACATGATGAAAGGAACAATAATTTGGTATCAGTAATGCCTGAAAATTTTTAATTTGTTTGTCAATATAACCCTGGCATATGTGATATCATGTTGCCTTTGTGTAGTTTAACATGTATGTCTGTAACAAGATACAATGTTTCGCAATTTCAAAGAGCACTCCAGTTTGAGAACTAGTGGTTTAAACTAATCATATGTAAGCGCTTCTACTACACTACAAGGCAATATTGAAATTTAACAGTCCCTAAGCGTGTGTGTCTCTCTCAAACAAGATTAAACTTAATGTCAGTTAAATCCAAACTTCCTCAACCTCATTTTAACCATATCAGATGCAGTAATGAAAAAAAAAAAAAAAAAAAACACATTTTTACTCCTAGCGCTATAAAAGAAATGATAGGGTTTTAAGGCTTTACAGAGCTGTGGGCCTTTGTGTGTGTGTTTGTGGTTATTTTGTTCACACTTGTGCCAGTTTAGCTGTAACCTTTATATATTTATATCAGTCGGCACTGGTTTAACAGAGCATTGGGACAGGAAATCACACTTCATTTGTATCTGAAACTTCAAGGCTGTTGTTTTAGAGATGAGAGTTCATGCATAACATTAGATAAGCTAAATATGAAAAAACCACCCTTTGGGGAAATGGTGGGGTGTTTTCAATTGCAAAAGTCATCGATAAATGAAATATATATTTGTATTATTTTACAAATATTTAAAAAAAATTCCCATTAGGGGTAGGGTTAGTCTGTGTTAATTAAAAGCTGGCCAATAGAACAATAGAACTCTATGGCATGTACTCACATTTCCCCCAGTTGGAAAACCAATTGGAAACAGGATCCCTGCATAAAATAAATAATGTTTTTTAATGCAAAAGAAGCAGTTTCATGGGTAGGGTCGGTGTGGGGGTCTAAGTGAATTATAATTAGCCTTACAGAAAAACAGTAGAGGCCTATGGTATTTCCTCATTTAGCTAAATAAACGTGCATGTGTGTGTGTATATGTGACCGAATGTGCTATAGATATACTGATGAACCACTAAAAAGATATAGAGAAAAGAAAACAGTTGGCTTGCAATCTAATCTTTGATCTTATCAATAATTTCCCATTAAGACATACTAATGTATGGAAGCCTTTGATAGATCTTAAAGCTCTGCATACATCAAGTAAAGGCTTTCCCCAGAAAACCATCTTTTCTATCCTCTATGTTCAGCATCTCTGCCTCACCACAGAGACATTGGACAGGTAACAGAGAGGAGAGATTGAGGGTTAAGGTAGAGGTCAGAATCTCTGCAGAGCTGCTGATCTTTTCCAGCTGTTACTGTCTTAGGTCACACTCCTATAATCTCTCCACATCATGCCTGTGTGTGTGTGTGTGTACAGGTGGTTTACAAGGACATTTTATTATGTTACAAACTGGTAATTACAAT
The DNA here is from genome assembly GCF_019703515.2 of Myxocyprinus asiaticus. Taxonomy (NCBI): domain Eukaryota; kingdom Metazoa; phylum Chordata; class Actinopteri; order Cypriniformes; family Catostomidae; genus Myxocyprinus; species Myxocyprinus asiaticus. The sequence goes on along the minus strand of NC_059361.1, from coordinate 23,373,101 downwards.
GGTATTATGCTATTAATGTGGTTTATGAGGACATTTCTAGTGTCCCCATAATTCAAATCGCTTAAAAAAAACATACAAAGCAATGTTTCTTTTCTTTTTTTTTTTTTTTATTTAAAAATGCATAAAGTTTTTTGTGATGATTAGGTTTATGGGATAGAATCTATAGTTTGTACAGTATAAAAATCAATATGTCTATGGAGGGTCCTCATAACATATATGTGTGTGTGTGTGTGTGCGCGTGTGTGTGTGTGTGTGTCAGGATGTGGGAATAGTGTGTCCCCTATCATGTGTACCAGTGTTCCCTCTGACCCCCATTCATCCAACTGCCTCAATAATCCCACTGTTCTGCTCCAACATGCACAAAAACTAGGGATGGAAGGAGGAGGAAGAAAAGACAAAAAAGGACAAAATATGTAGAAAAAGGCAGAGAGGAATTAGGGGCCCTGGGGTGCAAAATAAACTAAATAGAGAGAGAGAGAAATGCACAGCTCCTACCAGCCTTGCACTGACACTGCAGACATATTACACTTACACACTTTTCAATACAGATTACTGTAGTTTTTGCTGTGCCAAGAAATGCCATTCAGCTATTTTTTATTTGTGTATTAAAAGGGTACATACAGTATGTCCTTTATAAATCAGATCCAATCAAAGCCATTCTTTTCTGCATTGAACAAGTATTTACATTATTTATTTACTCAAACCTGTAGTCCTGTAAATGAATTGTATGTGTCTTCTGTTACTTATTTGACCCTATTTCCCTCTCTGGCTCACAGGTGTATGATACTCCACCCATGGCTATGAAAGGCCCACCCAGCAGAGATGGACAGGTGATCTATGACACTCAACCTAGTGTGGAAAAGAGCCAACTACTCTACCAACAAACGGTAACACTAACTCCATCCATGTCTCTATACAAGACTGATACAAATCAATTACACTGTAGTCTTATGTACACCTTTTATCTAGATATTTGTTGTGGTTAGAGAGATCTGTACTGTGTTCCTGAAAGAAAACACCACCAACTCTCTTACATTAAATACATTTCAATCAATCAATCAATTTATTTATAGAGCACAATAAAAACAACAGTAGTTGACCAATGTTCTGTACAACCATAATAAAATAAATATCACAAAAATACATCACAAATACATCACCAAAATACATCAATACAGCAATGCAAGATAAAGAGGTACATCAAAGCACATATATAAGTTTACACCTTTGGACTCTAAGGACAATCGTAAGCCAGCGCAAAAAGAAAAGCTTTTAACTTTTCTCCCCAATTTGGAATGCCCAATTCCCAATGTGCTCTAAGTCCTTGTGGTGGCGTAGTGACTCACCTCAATCCGGGTGGTGGTGGACGAATCTCAGTTGCCTCTGCGTCTGAGACCATCAATCCGTGCATCTTATCACGTGGCTTGTTGAGCACGTTACCACGGAGACATAGTGCGTGTGGGGGCTTCACGCTATTCTCCGTGGCATCCACGCCCAACTCACCACGCACCCCACGAGAGCGAGAACCACCTTATAACGACCACGAGGAGGTTACCCCATGTGACTCTACCCTTCCTAGCAAGCGGGCCAATTTGGTTGCTTAAGAGACCTGGCTGGAGTCACTCAGCACGCCCTGGATTTGAACTTGCGACTCCAGGGGTGGTGGTCATCGTCTTTACTCGCTGAGCTTCCCAGGCCCCCAAAAAGTCTTTAACTTTGAAAATTCTGATTCTGTCTAAATTTCTTTAAGGGATATTGGTAAACTATTCCACAGTTTAGGGCCAGCAATGGCAAAAGTACAGTCACCCTTCGACTTCAGTCTAGACCTAGGAACCATTAATAATCTCTGATCAGATGACCTTAGACATCTAACAGATGTATTTGCACTCAGAAGGCCAGAAAGATAATTCTGATAATTTGAGTCACAGCAAACATGAATATTAAAATCCCCCACAGTCAAATTCTCCTAAAAAAATTTGAAAACTCATTTATAAAATCCTTGTTAGGCTTCGGCAGACGATACACCACTGCGATCGCTATTTTATCCTTGTCCAAGTGAAAGAGTATTTAAAAGCTTGAGAACAATTCCGTTTTTAAAATCCGACGACAAAAGTTGCTTTTAAAAACGGACGCTAGCCCTCCACCCCTACCAGTTGTTCTGGGGCAGTTTAAAAATGTACAATTTGAGGGCACAAGTTCAGAAAAGAGACTTATATCCCCAGCTCTCAGCCAAGTCTCAGTCACAAATAAAAAATACAGATCATTTTAGGTGAAGAAGTCATGCAAAATAAATGTCTTGTTTACCAGCGATTTAGCGTTTACCAGAGCCATCCTGATTTGCACTGGATCGCCAATCGGCTGTGCTGTACGACACAGCAGGTGAAGATTGCAATGATTTACTCGCCCTTGCAGAAGACGCGGCGGCCGACAACGGGGGACACTGAGTGAAGTGTCCTGAGTCACAGGCAAAACCCACTGACATTCCAACTCCAACGATCACCACGAGACTAAGCGGCCACAACCAAACCGACTCTCAAGATAGTTCATGCCAGGATGAGACGGAGGTAGGCGTGCTAGGCATAATTTTGGCTTAACCGCAATGCCTACCCGCTTTCCTCTTCTCCTGCAGTGTTTCCTTCCCGGAAAAGTCCATGGCAGCAAGCGTAGACATGCCGGGACAGTCATCAAGAAGGGAGGGGGTGGAAAGTTGGAGTGTAGTCCTCTCAGATCTGTGTTTGATAATAACTTAACAGTGTTTCTTGTTGAGAAGCATTTGACGGTCGTACACCAGCAATGTAAAAAAATTTTGTATTATAAAAGAAATAAAAAACAAAACAAACAAGCCAGATGGCAGACGGCCAGCTAAACATACCGGCGCCATCATGCCACCTCATATCCCATCCATTTGGAACATTAGTCTGTCTACCAGAATTAGCCTCTGAATATGACCACGCCAATCTCTTCAATCACAAACCCCACCCACCAAAGACAAGCATACCTGAACATGCAAAAGATTCATAGGCAGAGAATGTTTCTGATTGGCTAGTTTTGACTCTTTTTGCTGTTTACAGAGCCTAGGGATGTCACACAGACTGGTGTCATCCCTCAGGACACCTATTTTAGTGATCTGTCTGTTAATAGAGGCATTTTATGTGTGGTATATCCAAAAATAAAATGACTTACAGCACCTTTAAACAATGTTGATTTAGCACTCTTAAGTGTGGAATAATTAACCGTGTTATGATTGCACAAGGCTGGTTTTTAATTAACTCCTTGTTCCTCATTACAGGTATATGACATTCCCCCATCTGTCAGCAAAGATGTCCCAGATGGTCCAATCAGGGAGGAGACATACGATGTTCCTCCTCACTTTGCCAAAATGAAGACCTATGAGAATCAAAACCAGGCCTATCTGTCTCCAATCCCTGGAGGTCCAGAGCCTCCCATACCAGAGGACGTCTATGATGTCCCTCCTCCTCAACTAACAGGAAAACGCCAGCCTGAACCTCAGGAGATCTATGACATCCCTGCCAGCTTGCGCAAGGGCGGCCCACAGGACCAACACTCTGCCGATGTGTATGACGTCCCTCGCGAACGCCCAACAGGCGAAGATTCGGGTGACTATGTGTACGACGTGCCTCCACAGGTGGTGCGTGATGCAGCGGCCACCGAGGAGCTTACGGTCAGCTTCAAACGCCTCTCTGCCTCCAGCACGGGAAGCACTCGCAGTAACCTCTCCACATCCTCTCTGGACATGGTGCCGGTGCGGGAATCTTCTGGATCTGGCCGCCTACTGCTTCTGGATCTGGACCAGGCCATGGAAAGGCTGTCCCGTCTACAGCAAGCTGTGGAGAGCTCCGTGTCCCTCCTCATGTCATTCATCAGTGGGAACTGGCGTAGCCCCACTCAGATGGAGTCCAACCTCCCTTCCATCAGACAGGCTGTGGACAGCATTCGAGTGGCCATCAGGGACCTGCTGGAGTTCGCTAGAGGTGCAGTGGCCAACGCAACCCAGGCCACTGATCGCACGCTTCAGACCAAGCTAGGCAAACAGGTACAGAAGATGGAGGAGGCCTTCCAAGGTCTGGTGAAGTACAGTCAGGCACTGGACTCCATGGGCTGGTCCCCCTCAGCCCTGATGGTACCTCCTACAGGCACTGGTGGGGACGACCTAGACCGGCTGGTCATGTGTGCCCGCGGTGTGCCGGACGACACCAAGCAGCTGGCGTCGTTTCTCCATGGCAATGCCTCTTTGCTCTTCAAACGGACAAACAAACAACAGCAACTGCCATTGCCACCTGTACCTCACACTGGTGACATGCAGGGTCAGCTGACCAACAACAACATCTCAGCATATCAGTCAGGCACACCTGAACGGGCCAACATCCAGTCTCGGCCACTACCCTCCCCTCCCAAATTCACAGCAGAGGAAGAGACTCCAGACAGGCCATATGAGACGACAGAGGAGGGCTGGATGGAGGACTACGACTATGTGCATTTACAGGTACATGAACCATTCTTACAGCATTAAAACAAATGTGAAATCATTATAAAATGTTTATTTGTAGTGCACTGGTCATGCTCGCAATGACCTGTATGACTTTCTGTCTTCTGTGGAGCACAAAAGATGTTTTAATGAAGCAAGTCCTCTGTCTTGTCAATACAATGGCAGTGGATATTGTCTCACTTTAAAGCTTAAAAAAGAACCCAAAAGTATTATAATAGTAGACCATCTGACTCATGCATCATATTTCAAGTCTTCTGAAGTGCTTAGGTCTTGGTGAGAAAGAACTATGAATTTAAGTCAGTTTTTGGTGAAAATCTTGACATCCATTGCGCATTCATGAGCGCTAAAAGAAAAGCTTGTTCACAGTGGCACTCGTGTTTACAAGAGAACTTGCACTGTTTTTAGCACTAAACAAAGCAAGTTTTCACATTAACCAGTGAACAAGCTGAAAATACTAGCTTAGTCTTGTATGAATTTCCATGCTGGTCCAAGCTGGTCTTTGCAGTAGGGATATTCCATTTGGACATGTGAGAACTAAATCCAGGTGTATCCGTTTAGTTCTCAACCATCAGTGTGATCAGTAGTCTGCATGCCCTCTCCATGTACGCTTTGCCTGTAATCCCCAAATTTGTTGAGCCTTAGGCTTCTTCAATGATCACTTGCATGTGCAGGCCTGCCTTTCCTTAAAGCCCATATACATCTTACTTTGGCACCAGCTGTTACACGTCTGCTGTGTGGAACTGTCAAAACTTCCACTAAAAACAGCTCAGTTGAGATAAATTCCGTTCAGTCACAGGCATTTCTTAATATTTTCCACAGCTGAAAATACTGTGTTGAGGTTAACTGTGATACTTTACTGCCCTCTGATGGACTGAATGGAAACTTTTCAGTGCACCTTGAAGTGATGGGTGGATTCACTTTACAACATGGAACAGAGACTGCACAATATGCAAAACACAGAATATACACATTGACATGCAATGCACTAGATACTAGATCTAAAACACAACATAGCACACTACAGAGTATGGGAAAACATCCAAACCTTTACGACAATATAAAATAAATACGATAGTATATTAAAAAATAGATATGATCATATAAAATAGATCATACAATATGAATGCGATACCCAAATACTATACATGTGGCAGATGATATTAAAAACTTTAGCATCCCAAAGCACTCCCACATGCATATCTATCCATATCTAGTACATGATTTCTTAATTACATAATGTATTTGCACTTTCTGTTTCAGGGTAAAGAGGAGTTTGAAAAGAACCAGAAACAGCTGTTGGAAAAAGGAAGCATCAAACACAATAAGACTATGCTTGAACAGCAACAGGTATTTTATACTACTGTACGTTCTAATAGCATCTTTAGGTATATAATACTAGTATACTTTTCTTATTTGATACAAATTGAATTTTCTGCAAGTTTCACAATTTAAGAATTTATATTTTATCCCATACAATAACACTCATAAATGTAATTAGCATAAAAAACCATTTATTAAAGTGCACAGAAATGTATTTTGTAAATGTAAGTTGCTATGAACCACATTTAAGAGTTAAAAAATACCTTCTTAAGGTTTTTGTTCAGAATCTTTTCATGGTATATCACACATTCCAACCACTTAGCAATTTACAGTTAGACATATGTCTTTGATTCTAACACAGTAATGACATTTTATGTATACTCATATATTAGAAAAATATATAAGTATAAACATATGAAATAATTTATTTTGCTATGTTCTTTTATTGTTCATTTATTAAGTGCAATTTGTGAATTTTTGTTTACTTATGTCCCCAACCCACAACAGTTGAAGCAGTTTGAGAGACTGGAGCAGGAGGTCTCTCGACCAATTAACAATGACATTTCGGGCTGGACTCCACCCTCTCACTATCCGCAGACACCTCGCAGTAAGCTGTGCATGGGCGACCGGCAGCTGCTTCTCTTTTACATGGAGCAGTGCGAATCTAACATCACCACGCTCACCAACGCAATTGATGCTTTCTACTCCTCCATTAACAACAACCAGCCGCCCAAGATCTTTGTCGCCCACAGCAAATTCGTCATCCTCAGCGCGCACAAGCTTGTTTTCATTGGAGACACACTCTCCAGGCAAGCAAAGTCTCCCGAGGTGCGTACCAGGGTGGCCCAGCAGAGCAACACGCTCTGTGAGAAGCTCAAAGACATTGTGGTTAGCACAAAGACCGCAGCCCTGCAGTATCCCTCACCTGGTGCTGCTAGAGACATGACAGAGAGAGTGCGGGAGCTCGCAGGATGCACCCAGCAGTTCCGCATGGCACTCAGTCAGCTACTGGCCATGTGAGTTCAGAGGCACAGGGGTGAACAGGCCCTGGGACAATACAAGCACAGAGCCTCCTTAAGACTCACAGGACAAGCACACACCCTGTGCCATGAACTTTTTATTTTCAAAAAGGACACAAATGATAAATGGGCAGAGCCATTGGTTGTAAATGAATTATTGTAAATATTTAGGTTGCTGTATGTCGGGGATAATGTAATGGGGCAAAGAGAGAGGACAGATGAACTTTTACTCTTGTGATGTTTTTGAACAAGGGAGGAGAAAGAGAATGAGAATATATAAAAAGCAGTTTTAAGACATTATGCATTATTATAGCTAAACTGTAATTATTGCTCTTATTATAAGTGTCATCACTATTATTATGAGATTTTGACTAAAGGTGTTTAAAATGTTAAACATGTATCTAGAAGTACAACCATTTTCCATCAAAGATCAACATTGGAGGCTTTTTTTAATGAATTGTGCCTGCTGGAATCCAAAATGGCAACAACTACAAGTTGATCCTCAAGCTGATGCTGTAGTTCAAAGAGGTTGGGAGGGTGTGGACGCAAAGCTGACTGGCAGATAATATCATAGAGATTCTAATTTACTGTGAGACTTTGGTTTTGGCAAGAGACTTTAACTTACACATCACTATGCTCTCATTAATCCATAAGATGACTTATCTATCCAGACTCAACATCTTAAAGTGAATGAGAGCTGTGGAGAACAAATTATACAAATTGGACCATGTTGGAAAATAATTGTTTAAATGTTTTATTTTTTATTTTTTATAAAATAGTCTATTCACTCAATTTATTTGAAGGACAATGGTTTAAGTCAGCCACTAACCTCCAGGAATGCCTGCTCACAGTTCCTCCCATCTCCTCAGGCATGTTCTAGGCTAGTAAAACATTTCTTATCATGTACTTGTTTTTATCAGATTATGTTTAAGAGTCAATAATCAGTCTTGGACAGTCCATCTCTACTGTAGTGCCACTACCTGCTGGACAGGCACAATGTGGCAGCTGGGATCTATATTAACTCGCCAATTTTGATTATACCTTGGCAATTTACTGTAAAGTTTCTGGTCAATTTCTTCAGGAAGTGTTTTCTTTTCTACTCTGTGTATCAGATGGTGATATGATACTTACATCTTCATAGACTGAAGTGCACAAGTATAAAAATATATCTAACACCGTGTCCTAACGCTGCGTTCCATTCAAAGTCGGATGTGGGATCTTACTTGATATCTCCAATCTATGACCATAAAGGCATTTCATGGCCTGATACTCAAATGACGTATTAAGGAAACAAAATTGCTATGCTGCCGTTAGCTTAGCAGATGCCTGATTGTCAACACAGATACATCTCCTAAACATTCATGGTTGCGCCATCTTTGATTATTTTTAATTGGAATGACAACGAGGCTGTAAGGGATAGACTTACCATCTCTACAATGGCACGCATGGTATAAAGCTGTGAATAAAGCTCCTAGATCACTTCTGATTTCAGGGTTCCCACGCGTCCTGGAAAACCTGGAATTTTGCAATACAGTTTTCCATTCATGGAAAAGTCATGAAAAATGACAAAAAAACCTGAATGTCCTGGAAAATAATTATTTGTCCTGGAAATTATTTATAATAAAACTGTTTGACTGTGTGGCTAACATGGTTTTTGTTACATGTACAAAAACATGATAATGATCGGGACTCTTGATAGGTGTCAAATACATAAATTCATATCATTTTGTATCTGCCGGCAGCTGCACACTGTGAAACAACAACGGTTGACCGTCATGAAAATAAGCCCTGTATCGTACATTCTCTACTCATCTGCTGTCATCTCTGCTTTGCTCTGATGGAATAGTTTAAATTTTGATATAGCGAAAAATATGATTTTTTCATTTTAACATTGCTTTTGTGTTAACTACAAAAACATTTGAGTTGTAAACCTTAGACGACAGTCAGACTGCTGATTTTTTTAATGAAAATGAGTTCACAACCTGAGGTGGTAATGTGGTGATGCAGCCTTTACACCTTGGGATGTGAATAAATTTTAAATAACAAGTGAACAATCCGAGTCCACTTATACCGCAGTTATCACATCCAGTCATAAAAATGGCATTAGCTACATGTATAATACGTGGAATGTCTCGGAATTTGACACATTTGGGACATAAAACAATGTTTGAATGCACAAATAATAAAATAAAAATTGTGATATGTCCTAGTGTGATTTTATTTTTTACTGCAAAAGGCTGCAATTTAATTAAATAAATAAATATAATCTGCATGTGCTGCACGCTTTAAAATGAATGTGTGTAATGAATTCAGAAAAAAAATTACCAATTCAAAAACCGTATTATACATCATTACCTCTGTGTTTTTGCTTAAATATTACAACTGTTGGGCAAATAAAATGTCATGGAAAGGTCCTGGAAAATTGTGTCTTGAAAAGAGTGGGAACCCTGGATTTTCCACAACTCATGTTGTCTGGAGTTTGTCTACTAAATGTTCTTGGAAAGATGTTTTTCAGTGTTTTGTCTACTGAACGATCCAAAAACACTATAAACTACAGTAGGCTACAGCCCATTCAAGAGACTAGCTGTCTATCCCTCACAGCCTCATGTGTTCTACAGGTGTACAATTATCAAAACACAATATAATTTACTGTGTTTTACACACCTGTCTTTGCTAAACAAGTTTTATTATCATTTCATGTTGAAACTTTGCCTCATTTATGCATTTTATTTGCTTAAAAGTTAATGGCTGCATCCAAAAACTGGAAAATGCTGCATTCGGAGGCTGTATACTGAGGTAGGATAAAAAATTTTTTTTAAAAATAAGGTGCTTTTCAAACTGTTCTGAGACCAGTTTCTTTAAGATTTCAAATTATTCAACAGTGCTGTCGGATAAGCCATTAATTGAAAGTCATTAATTCGGCTGCCTACATTTTCGGATGCAGCCAATATTTATGAATAACTTTGGATCTGCCAGGCTGCCGACATGTTTGCGTGACTTCACGTACCTGCATTTCGGTTAAATCGGAGTTGAGGATTTCCGCCCAAGTTTCCATGTTAGAAATCCGACTTCAAGTGGCGTTCCATTGCAATTTTCCATGTAGGAAGTTGGAAATTCCGAGTTGAATGGAACGCAGCGGGAAACTGCTGCACGACGTGAAACCAATCAGAATTTGTTATTTGCGAAGGAGCTTAATTTTCGACCACTGAGATTTCACAGTGGGCGGGGCTATCCAGTGCAAAGTAACAGAAATACAAACCAAAATATCAAATTGCTGGTCGCTTTTCACGGTCGAGGCTGTTTAGGACACCAGCTAAGATTTTCGTGGATAGTTTTTATTGCTCTTTCTGTCGCTCAAGGTTAAGACACGGTGTAAGCTCATATACATCCTCCATTGCACTACACTGGCCAAGTGACTTTGCGGTAGAATCTGTTTCATAGAGCTGGTAAGAATGGAGAAAAACCAATACAAGCCAGAACCACCTGCCTCAACCTCACTCGCCTTGTTTTCTAGCTCTCTGTTGGTTGTATTCCAAATTTAAGAAAATGTCAGAAAAAGTAGTTTAATGAAACTTATTAAACTTTTTAAGTACTGCAACATGTTGTTGTGCATATAGACAAAATCCTTATCCTGTTGAAAAAAGAAAAGTAAAAAAGAAGCATTAAGCCAAGCGGTGACCTGGTATATGTTGTGCTGTTATTCTGTTCTCAAATCTGTGTTCAAGGGTTTGAATGATCTTGATCTATATGTTACTGTAAATTGCATAACTGGAAATATATGTTTAATATATTTTCATTAAAAAATAAATTCGAGTCCAATTTGCTATAAATCAAGTTTTTAATGATACAAAAGAATTTAAAGTGCTAAAACATTTTTCTTTTCAAACAGTACTATTAAAAATATAGAGGTGCAGAGACATCAAGATAAATCAAGCTGATTAGCAGTGTCAACCACAAGTTCTGTGACTAAATATAAGGTGATTAAACCACAATGCACCATGTTTCCTTGGTTTTTGGGCATCTCTCAAGAAAATGAAACGTGTTTGCCTTCAAAAACCTTTCAGGCAGTTTTCTCATTTTAGTAATGTGTTTTAACTACTGTCTACTTTTCGGACACTATCCCATCTTTTCGTATAGGCAAAACCTGGCAAGCGCTTGCAGTATGTAGATACTATATCACACAGAAGTGGGATAGCTTTCTGACAAGCAACATTGTCAATTTTTAGCATTTATAAAACACGATATCAACTAAATACTACTACTGCAAAAAAAAAAAAAAAAAAGGAACCAGGCAGGAATTTGATACCTTAATGTTCATGATAAAGATCTCTACTCATTCAACTTTCATTAAAATAATAAAATCTAATCCAGTATATTCATACTGAGTCATACTACAGCTACTTAGCTACATAAGTATCATTTAGATGATAATTAAATTTGAAATGTTTGTCGTCTGTCAGATGAATGAAGAGACAAGAAATAAAAAATGCAGTTAGATTATTATGGGAAAAACATACATAAAATAAAGAAATAAATAATTTAAATATTTGGAAACATGACATATTTAGCCTCTGTCTGTTAATAATGTTTATGGTAAGCTTTAGTAAGGTGTTTAATGTATGCATGTACAGTTGTGCTCAAAAGTTTGCATACCCTGGCAGAAACTGTGAAATTTTGGCATTGATTTTGAAAATATGACTGATCATGCAAAAAAAACAAAAAAAACAACAACTGTCTTTTAAGGATAGTGATCATATGAAGCCATTTATTATCACATAGTTGTTTGGCTCCTTTTTAAGTCATAATGATAACAGAAATCACCCAAATGGCCCTGATCAAAAGTTTACAGACCCTTGAATGTTTGGCCTTGTTACAGACACACAAGGTGACACACACAGGTTTAAATGGCAATTAAAGGTTAATTTCCCACACCTGTGGCTTTTTAAATTGCAATTAGTGTCTGTGTATAAATAGTCAATGAGTTTGTTATCTCTCATGTGGATGCACTGAGCAGGCTAGATACTGAGCCATGGGGAGCAGAAAAGAATTGTCAAAAGAGCTGCGTAACAAGGTAATGGAACTTTATAAAGATGGAAAAGGATATAAAAAGATATCCAAAGCCTTGAAAATGCCAGTCAGTACTGTTCAATCACTTAAAATTCAGGGATCTCTTGATACCAAGCCAAGGTCAGGTAGACCAAGAAAGACTTCAGCCACAACTGCCAGAAGAATTGTTTGGGATACAAAGAAAAACCCACAGGTAACCTCAGAAGAAACACAGGCTGCTCTGGAAAAAGACGGTGTGGTTGTTTCAAGGAGCACAATACGACGATACTTGAACAAAAATGAGCTGCATGGTCGAGTTACCAGAAAGAAGCCAATGCTACAAAAGAGACCGGTTACAATATGCCCGACAATACCTTGACATGCCTCACAGCTTCTGGCACACTGTAATTTGGAGTGACGAGACCAAAATAGAGCTTTATGGTCACAACCATAAGCGCTATGTTTGGAGAGGGGTCAACAAGTATTGTACTCCTTGAAACAACCACACCGTCTTTTTCCAGAGCAGTCTGTATTTCTGCAGAGGTTACCTTTGGGTTTTTCTTTGTATCCCGAACAATTCTTCTGGCAGTTGTGGCTGAAATCTTTCTTGGTCTACCTGACCTTGGCATCAAGAGATCCCCGAATTTTCCACTTCTTAAGTGATTGAACAATACTGACTGGCATTTTCAAGTCTTTGGATATCTTTTTATATCCTTTTCCATCTTTAGCCTGCTCAGTGCTTCTATATGAGAGCTAACAAACTCATTGACTATTTATACACAGGCACTAATTGCAATTTAAAAAGCCACAGGTGTGGGAAATTAACCTTTAATTGCCATTTAAACCTGTGTGTGTCACCTTGTGTGTCTGTAAAAAGGCCAAACATTCAAGGGTCTGTAAACTTTTGATCAGGGCCATTTGGGTGATTTCTGTTATCATTATGATTTAAAAAGTAGCTAAACAACTATGTGATAATAAATTGCTTCATATGATCACTATCCTTAAATAAAAGACAGTTTTTTTTTTTTTTTTTTTTTTTGCATGATCAATCATATTTTCAAAATCAATGACAAAATTTCACAATTTCTGCCAGGGTATGCAAACTTTTGAGCACAAATGTATTTATTCAGATTCTGCTATTTGCACACAGATATTAGAATTGCATTCAGGGAGCTATTTATTATTATTAAAGCAGTTAGTTGAAGCAATCATCTTGACCTCAAATGTGTTAAACTAATGTGTCTGTTCTCTATCTATGACAGGATACCAGATAAGGTGTAAAATGTAAAGACAAATCATGATTTTATGATTTGAAATTGAAATTGTGAAAGAAACAATAAAGTGTCACTTTCTTCTTATGACATTTAATGAGATTCCCTGAAAAGACAACATAGAGACATGGATTCAGACAGCACTTTATCAAAGTCTTGATTGTATCACCAGAAACTCTAGGGAAGGATTTTAGTTGATAATATACACCTGGATGAGATGTTCTAGTCAGAGTAGTCACAATATAAATCACGTTGATGATGTTCACTGGAGTCCAGATAAGAGAGAAAGCCACAACAATGCTGATCACAAGTCTCTTCTTGTAACCAATAATATTTGTCCCCTGATTTCTAGACTCCTGGTCACTTAGACATTTAATTACACTTGAACTCTTAGCTTTTTGGCTCAGCCCTTTGTGCAACCAGAAATAAAATGTCAGCATGATTGAAAATGGGATGACAAACCCCAACTGGATCTCAAGGAGTAGTACAGTTACTTCTACAGACTGTGACTCCATTGACCTCTGGCACCTTAGCAATCCATTCTTGACTCCAAGTCCTTGAGTGAATAAAATGAGCAGGGAAAAAACAAAGGCTACAATCCAGATGCCAATCAAATGTATCCATCTGCGACTCTCTTCCAGGCTTTGCAGTATCATCCTGTTGGTAACCTTGGACTTGACATTGTGATAGCAATGCACACTCATTGAGGTGACTGTCAGGACACCAACATACAAGCTACAGTGACCCAGAAAGAACAATAAGGCCTAGAGTTCACCCAAAGAGTATTCAATACATTACGAAATGAGCCAAACAAAGAGTCAAGGCATCAGAGACAGTAAGGTTTAGCATTAGCTTTAGAGTGAAGCTTAAATTTCTGTTCCACTCACGGACAATGTTGTTGGGCAAACCCACTAAGCAGCATAAACCCAGAACTACAGCAGGTTTTATGTGATCTGAGCTGACCACAGTGCTGTTAAATGTTAAATTGAAGTCTAAGTTGAACTTCATCATGATAATATAATATTTACTTTGATTATTGTCTGAGCAATGATGAATCTTGTTTTTCATTAGAAACAAAATATATAAGCTACAACAATTGCTGAGATCACTCCCACAACTGTCAACAAATCAATACAATGAACATATAGCTCATATTATCACCCCAGGAACAAGCTTTAGTTACACTTATGATAACTTTCATTAATAAGTAATGAGCAAAAATGATATGATGCTTAAATATCAGTTGTGTACGTTCAAAAATGAATTTATATAAATTAATGACAATTTTCACAACAAATTATATTTACAAAAACTATTTAAATGTACATTCAGTAATTACTTTTTTAATATTATGTTTGTTAATGTTATTAATGAAAATTATAAAAGTGATATAGTATTAAATATAGTATAAAAGTGCTTCTATAAAGATTTTTATCAAATGCACTTGCATATACACAAAGAATAAAAATTATTTTATTACTGTATATACAGGGCTCCCACACCTTTTGACCACTGAATTTCTATAATGTTTCCATGACTTTTCCAATATTTTTCCAGTCGTTCATGATTACTGGACAAGGATAAAAAATATAAAACTGTATATTCACTATTGAAATTTCCATTCATTTTTAAAATCTAAGTAATTTCCATGATTTATCCAGGCCGGGAAATACCCATTTTAAAACTCCCTGATTTTTCTAGGTTTTCCATGACAGTGGGTACCCTGTACACTATATATTTTTACTTTATTGAACCCTCAGAAACCCAGCAAAGCAGAATAGCTACATGTGTTTAAAGAAATTTAACAATTTAACAATACATTTATGCAGGCAAATATGACAGTATCTCTATATGGAGAGCAATTATTTTGGTGTTAAATGTGTTAAGCCATTACCACTATATTTTATCTATCTGTAAGAGCACACCACACAAGAGGAATGACAAGGAACCTGTGAGCTTTTAGTAGGGCATAAAATCAAATGGAAACAATTCTTAGATTAGAAATTGTGAAAGGAACATCTCAATAATTTCTTTCTATGATATTTAATGAGATTTCTAGAAGAATAAGCATAGAGAAAAGGATTCACACAGCAGTTTATCAAAGCCAGCGTCTTACTGGTATCACCAGACACTCTACGAAAGGATTTCAGCTGTTTATATAAATGTGGATTAGACATTTTAGAGAGGATATTCATTATATCATCATGCTGATTATGTACATAGGAGACCAACAAAGAAAGAAAGCCACTACAATGCTGATCACAAGTCTCTTCTTGTAACCCTTCAAACTCTAAGCTGTTTGCTTAAACCCATTGTGCAACCAGAGATAACATGTCAGCATGACTGAAAATGGGATGAAAAACCCCAACAGGATCTCAAGGAGTAGAACGGTTACTTCTTCAGAAGGTGATTCCATTGTCCTCTGGCACCTTTCCATTCTTGCTTTCTAGTCCTCTAGTAAATAATACTGGTAGGGCAAAGGCTACAATCCAGAGACCAATCAGTTCATCCAATCATCCACCTGCGGCTCTGTTCCAGTCTTTGAAGAATCATCCTGCTGGTGATCTTTGACTTGATATTATTGAAGCGATATACACTAATTGCAGTGACTGTCAGAACACAGACATAAATGCTGCAATATCCCAAGTAAAACATGATCCTGCAAGACCAAAGGCCTAGAGTCCACCCAAAGAGTATTCCATACATTACGAAAAGAACCACACTGAGGGTCAAAGCATCAGATATGGCAAAGTTTAACATTAACTTTAAAGTGAAGCTTAAATTTCTGTTCCACTCACGAGCAATGCTGATGATCACTGCAATGTTGCTGGGCACACCACAGCAGCACAGACCTAGAACTACAACAATCTTTCTTGAGCCAGTAGCACTAACAGTAGTACTGTTGGCAAGCATGAGATCAACTGCAGATATTGAACTGACGCTTGAGTTGAGCAAATTATCAACAACGTAGAGTTCTCTTCAGAACTGTGCACTCTCTGTAACTACTTGCTAACTGGAAAGAAAAAAGTATACACACACACACACACACACACACACACACACACACACATATATATATATATATATATATATATATATATATATATATATATATATACTGAACAAATATATAAACGCAACATGCAACAATTTCAAAGATTTTACTGAGTTACAGTTTATTTAAGGAAATCAGTCAATTGAAATAAATTCATTAGGCCCTAATCTAATCTAATCAATGCGAATGGAACATTTCTGGGATCTTTTATTTCAGCTCATGAAACATGGGACCAACACTTTACATGTTGCGTTTATATTTTTGTTCAGTGTATATTTACAGGGACTAAAAACGGTTCAAGGAACGAATGTTTTTTAGCAGAATGCAACCAAAAAAAAAACAAAAACAAAAAAACAAAAAAACAAAGTGATTTTCAATTGCTCCGGAGTGAAAACGTAATTTTTAAATGCTGGAAACCGGTTATAACTGGTTAATTTTGTTCCAATAATTTGTTATTAAACTAAAGGCCAAAGGGTTTATCACAGTACATTTTTGGAACTTCACCACTTCATTGCCCAAAAAAATTAAACATGTGCTTTGAAACTGCTGCATCACACATTTCTTTGCCTAATTGTACTTTGTGGATGTGTATTCTGTGAATGAAGACATTTTTTTTTTCTTCTCCCCAATTCCCAATGTGCTCTAAGTCCTCGTGGTGGTGTAGTGACTCGCCTCAATCCAGGTGGCGGGGGACAAATCTCAGTTTTCTCTGTGTCTGAGACCGTCAATCCAGGCATCTTATCACGTGGTGTGCTGAGCACTACCGCTGAGACCTAGCGTGTGTGGAGGCTTCACCTTATTCCCTGCCGCATCTACGCACAACTATGAGGGTATTTTTGGAGCAAAACAACTGAGCCTGTGACAGTGAAATTTGTAGTTGTAGAGATTAGCCACACATGTTTTAAGAGTTGCAAACTTGTAGATTTTTTTTCTCTCTCCCACAAACACAACAGTTACACCTTCTCAAATTCTTCATCGCAGGTGCACAAATCCTATTCTATGAATGTCAAATTAAGAAACTCATACGCTCACATTTTTGCTACAGTTGCTGCAGTGCAAAACACATTCACACACCCGCATCAAAAAAATGTGAAGTCACGAACAAATTTTGCTCATCCGCAAATCAGTATGTGAATTCATCCAAAGAAAGTTGCACACTTGTAGAATATTTTCTCACAATTATTTTTTTATTTTATTTTTTCTTGGATATTTTTCTAGCACAAACACAAGTACATAACTACAACTGCTTGAATCTGCTGATACGAGTCTTAAACACCATTTTTCGCGCACTCTCCCTTTTGCACCACATATCTATGTTAAATATGGAGCAAAAGTGATTTGTGCATCTGTAGAGGCAGCGGCCGGCACTGTTCAGAGATCAGAGAATTTTGGCCAATCAGAAGAGCTAGTTTGGGCGCTTAAAAAAAACAACTTCCATGAGCATCTTCCCGAGCTGGCAGTGGCAAATACCAATAAAGGTATGTGTTTTCTTTCTTTTTCTGAAATCACTCACCGTTATACATTTGTTTATAGTTTAAATATGCGCGCTGGTCAGCTACATTGGTAATCAGTGTTTCTTAGTTAGGTTAGCCTTTCTTGTTTCACGAAAGGTAAGCTAACGCTAGACTACCTGCACTGTTAAGTTTGCTATTCAGTCGTCTCATATTAAATGATACCCTCATATTAAACGATTTATTCCTTATATTCTCTTCTGCTTTACCTTCTAGAAAAATGACAGAACAGGGTGGGTCTTCGCAGGTGAGTATCATATAAGTATGCACCTAATGTAAGATTACCTTGTGAGAATTTACCATGGTCAGAAAACCATGTGTACCATGTTTTTTCTTTTCTTCTTCTTGTTTGTTTGTTTTTGGTGGATAGTAATTTTTATAGGAATACCATAGTAAAGGGATGTCAGAGTTTGCACTACAGTAGGCAATTTGCCCATACTGTATAAACAGATATATATATATATATATATATATACACAGGTGCATCTCAATAAATTAGAATGTCGTGGAAAAGTTCATTTATTTCAGTAATTCAACTCAAATTGTGAAACTCGTGTATTAAATAAATTCAATGCACACAGACTGAAGTAGTTTAAGTCTTTGGTTCTTTTAATTGTGATGATTTTGGCTCACATTTAACAAAAACCCACCAATTCACTATCTCAAAAAATTAGAATACATCATAAGACCAATAAAAAAAACATTTTTAGTGAATTGTTGGCCTTCTGGAAAGTATGTTCATTTACTGTATATGTACTCAATACTTGGTAGGGGCTCCTTTTGCTTTAATTACTGCCTCAATTCGGCGTGGCATGGGGGTGATCAGTTTGTGGCACTGCTGAGGTGGTATGGAAGCCCAGGTTTCTTTGACAGTGGCCTTCAGCTCATCTGCATTTTTTGGTCTCTTGTTTCTCATTTTCCTCTTGACAATACCCCATAGATTCTCTATGGGGTTCAGGTCTGGTGAGTTTGCTGGCCAGTCAAGCACACCAACACCTTGGTCATTTAACCAACTTTTGGTGCTTTTGGCAGTGTGGGCAGGTGCCAAATCCTGCTGGAAAATGAAATCAGCATCTTTAAAAAGCTGGTCAGCAGAAGGAAGCATGAAGTGCTCCACAATTTCTTGGTAAACAGGTGCAGTGACTTTGGTTTTCAAAAAACACAATGGACCAACCCCAGCAGATGACATTGCACCCCAAATCATCACAGACTGTGGAAACTTAACACTGGACTTCAAGCAACTTGGGCTATGAGCTTCTCCACCCTTCCTCCAGACTCTAGGACCTTGGTTTCCAAATGAAATACAAAACTTGCTCTCATCTGAAAAGAGGACTTTGGAACACTGGGCAACAGTCCAGTTCTTCTTCTCCTTAGCCCAGGTAAGACGCCTCTGACGTTGTCTGTGGTTCAGGAGTGGCTTAACAAGAGGAATACGACAACTGTAGCCAAATTCCTTGACATGTCTGTGTGTGGTGGCTCTTGATGCCTTGACCCCAGCCTCAGTCCATTCCTTGTGAAGTTCACCCAAATTCT
Source organism: Myxocyprinus asiaticus (assembly GCF_019703515.2). NCBI lineage: Eukaryota > Metazoa > Chordata > Actinopteri > Cypriniformes > Catostomidae > Myxocyprinus > Myxocyprinus asiaticus. Next base: position 23,353,839 of record NC_059361.1, on the reverse strand, counting down.
TGAATCGATTTTGCTTGACAATCATAAGGCTGCGGTTCTCTCGGTTGGTTGTGCATCTTTTTCTTCCACACTTTTTCCTTCCACTCAACTTTCTGTTAACATGCTTGGACACAGCACTCTGTGAACAGCCAGCTTCTTTGGCAATGAATGTTTGTGGCTTACCCTCCTTGTGAAGGGTGTCAATGATTGTCTTCTGGACAACTGTCAGATCAGCAGTCTTCCCCATGATTGTGTAGCCTAGTGAACCAAACTGAGAGACCATTTTGAAGGCTCAGGAAACCTTTGCAGGTGTTTTGAGCTGATTAGCTGATTGGCATGTCACCATATTCTAATTTTTTGAGATAGTGAATTGGTGGGTTTTTGATAAATGTGAGCCAAAATCATCACAATTAAAAGAACCAAAGACTTAAACTACTTCAGTCTGTGTGCATTGAATTTATTTAATACACGAGTTTCACAATTTGAGTTGAATTACTGAAATAAATGAGCTTTTCCATGACATTCTAATTTACTGAGATGCACCTGTATATATATATATATATATATATATATATATATATATATATATATATATATATATATTGTATATAGGCTACAGCGGTTCAAGGGAAGTGGTTTCTGGGTTAACTCTTCCCTCAACAAAAAAAAAGCCACAAATGCCAAAAAAATAGTGAAGTGTCATTTCCAGTTTTAATGCAAAGCAACCATTCCATGCATCATGATTTAATTTAACAAGATGATGCATACAAATGTGCTGTAATTTATAATAAATTCAGATTTGTTTGACACTTAATTTACTATTCAAATTCACCAATACATTTTTTTTTTTTTTAAACGTCACACAAATAGTTATAGCTAAACTGTTCAACCTAAACAATGTCTTGTATCATATAAACTGCCATATAGCATGTGGTTTGTTTAAGCCAAAAATGCAACTATACATTATTAAAAATACTTTAAATTAAACAAAGGAAACAAACATAATCTCCAAGAAAAGCATTTATTATAAAAAAGCACCGACAATTATACAAGGTTTAAAAAAAAAAAAAAAAGCCACTGAAACATTTTTTTCACTAAAACATTGTATTCACTTACTAGTCAAACATAAAAATGAAGTTTCTTGATGAAAATAATATAATTGCAATGCAACTATGGAGACAAAAACAAAAAAAAACACACATTTCAATGTAATGTAAAGCAACTTAGGTCCGGAAGTGAGATGTTTGGTGAACCTCAGTGGACCTCCCCATAACCCGATAAGCTTCACTTTATCCGTCACCGCTCCCTTTCCAGTCAGACTGCACTCACGGAGACAGCCCATGGTCATGACATAAGCATATGCCTCTCAGTTATAGATGAAATTAAACCTGTGAATGGTAAAGTAGGTTGAGCTTGTGTTAACCACTGACCATAAACACTTTATAAAACCACAAACGGCAATACTGACAGATAGGAGTGGTCTAATTTCAGAAAATGACACCAAAAAGAGTCACTTATACAATTCAATTAGTACAAATAGAAAATTTGGCAGCATTTCCCCCATGTTGAATTTTTTTTTACAATCCTGCCTACATCAATACATCAAATGCCTAAAGTTACAAACAAGCACATTAAAATAGGTTCCAATGATTTGAAAACTATTAGAGAACAACTTGGGTAGCACTGCCCTGTAAAAACATCTGAAACGTAATATGTTTGGTTATCAATTGAAGACTGTAGGCATGTCATAAAATATTGATATATCGATTACTGATCAGGATGTTATTTTCTCTATATGTTTTTGAGGCATCAATACATTAACATTAGCCGACATTTAAATTAGAAGCCTAATTTGTAAAGTACATCTGCAAAATAATTTTTTTTTCTCTTTGTCATTATAACTCTCTTAAGTTTACCTCAGAGATTCCCTTCTCACTCTCAGAATAGCGCTGCCTACAGAAGACTCTTCCTACCTAGCAACAGCCTTTGAATGAGACACTAACTGTCAGTCTGTTAAATTTATTCTGGTGTAATAGCTTTGGGAGACCACAAGAGGGTGTGTATAGTATTTACTGAAGCCGGTCATGGGCAGGACAGGGCACAGATATCTTGTGCACGCACGCACGCACAGGACGCGTCGATGTGGCAGGTGTGAATCTAGTTACCATCCACACAAATAGGGCTGAAACGATTAGTCATCATTATCGACAATAAAAAATTGTCGACAAATATTTTTGTTGTCAAATAGTCGTTTGATCTCATATGACCTAATAATGTAAGGGCCTGCAATATCGCATTTTGACCACTGCAGCGCTAGACTGTAATGCAGCCCCCCTACGAAATCCAATAGAAGAAAAACAACACGGCGCGAGTTATGACGGAGTGCAAACGAAGTCGCACTAGTAGAGTTTGGGAAAGTTTTACAAAACTTCAAACAAAAAATGCAGTCGTGTGTAATACATGCAAGGCAGAACTTGCTTTTCAATTGAGCATTTGAAGAGGAAACATCCCGGCACGAGAGGGGATGGAAACGGTGAGAGGTGAGTGTGCTCCAGCTTGAACTAACTAGTGTTGAATCTTTTTATTATAGAATGCAAAAATAATTATAATAATAATAATAATAATAATAATAATAATAATAACAATTGCAGTTAAATGATAGTTTGGTTTGCATAGATTAAAGCTTGAACGAGCTCAGGAGTCAGGACTGTTTTGATTATCATAACACTGTAAGGTATTATAGGAAAGTGATTATAGGAAAGGTAAGTGATAAGAGTCTTTATTTTGTTCCATATTCATATGACTTTCAAAAGATGTGTTAAGCAGAATGATGCATCAGTTAGTCAGTTGTCATTATGAATGAGAATGTCTCTCTTCCTTTCATCTTGTTTGCAGATTAATATGTTAGCATTCTATGTGCCCTTAAGTAAATGCCCCTTTTTCTGTTTCAGTTAAAAGAAAAGCAGTGGTCCTATTGATGACTTTCTTTTGAGGAGGAATTCTTGTACTCCTCAGCAAGCCGCCACTCTTACAGATTCAATTCTGAACATGATTGTTAAAGACACGAGACCTCTTTCCATAGTGGATGGACAAGGCTTTCGTGAAATGGTTTCTGCATTCAACTCTGGATATATCCTTCCATCAAGAACACACTTTAAAAAACCTGTCAAAAGGTATGCACACACCTAATGCAAATACATGTTTTAGGAACAATCTAGATTTCAAACTGAACACCCTGTAAAGATGACTAAACAGCAATTTAACCACTAAGAGTTAAAATTGAGAATCTTAAAATAAAATGTTCAACTTAAAAAAAATTCTGTCTTTTAAAGGTTAAAGAAACTATTCAGGATGGAAGAAGCTTCATTGCACTGACAGCTGACATTTGGACTAGCCTTGCTACAGAAGCATACCTTGGTGTCACATGTCACTTTATCAATAAAGACTGGAAAATGAAGACTCTCACACTAACAACAATGCCTCTTGAAGTACGACAAACTGGTGCCAACATTGCAACATGGCTGGAAGAGGTTGTTGCAAAATGTAACATTCCAGTAAACAACATTAAAGCAGTTGTCCATGACAATGGATCCAATGTTGTGGCTGCAATGAAAATGCTGGCAGACAAACATAATTGGGTCTCTGTCCGCTGTACTGGACACACACTTCAGCTTATTGTGAACAATTCCCTTAAAGAGACCAGCATCTGCAAAGCTTTGGGAGCTGCAAGGACCTTGGTTGAACATTTTAAGAAAAGTGAACTGGCCCATACTAAGCTGAAGGAAAAGCAGCAGCAGATGAACACACCAGAGCATAAGCTGATACAAGATGTCAGTACCCGGTGGAACAGCACCTATTTTATGGTGGAGAGACTACTGGAGCAGCGCTGGCTCATTATTGCCACACTTTCTGATCCTGAAGTGACACCAAGGGGCAAACATTACTTTGATTTGTTTTGCCTGATCAGTGGTCACTGCTTGAAGAGCTGGCCCAGGGCCTGCAGCCTTTTCAATGTGCCACTGAGTGGTCAAGAATATGCAACATTGTCATGCCTTCCTCAACTTGCAAAAGGGCTACAGAGGTCTGTGCAACAATCGCTTAGCTTCGAAACAACACCTAGAAAAGCTTTTTTAGCCAAAGTTTCTAAAGAGTTAACAGAGAGGTGGGGGAATATCAACACTTTCTTCAAGGACACTGACACAGTTCCTCTGTCAGCAGCCCTAGACCCAAGATTTAGAAAGCTTAAGTTTATGTCTGCCGAACAGAGGATAGAGGTTCAAAGCATTGTCGAAGTCTTGGCTATTAAAGCAAGAAAAGAGTCCTGGAAACCTACAGAAGTAGGGCAGGGTCAGAGTGTCACTGTTCCAAGGTGAGAGGAAGAGTCAGGGCTAGAAAACCTCCTCCAGTCTGACACAGACAGCCTCAGTGAAGAGCAAAAGATTGCGCTGCGCCGCAACGGCTTGAGGCTGTCTACACAGGACATGTCGAAACGAACGTTCTAAACAGCTTATTTGTCTTGTTGGCAGTGGTGCCAGCGCATGCAGCGTAAAATAGCCCTTTGTTGTCGGCGCAGTGCGACTTATACGTCCAGTGTTGACAGCATCATTGATTATAATGGGAGCGATTTGCTTTTGTCGCGTCACACCACTAACTTCTGTTGTAGGCAGGGTGCTAGTGTATGAAATTAGTGTAACTGCGCTGAACAATAAGAAATGTCAACTTTTGTTATGCAATTTCTCTGCATGAACAGGTTTACATATACAACTTTTAATGTTAAAAATGTATATGTAGAAATTGACATTAACCAAGATTAATGAATGTAAATAATCTTTTGACACCTGCCACAGTTGTAGTTAAATGTATTAAATTGTTTAAAACTAGACAATAAAATTTAAAACTAAACTATCAAAATACCATAGTTACTGTCACTATTGTAACATCGTGATAAATGTAAGCAAGGGTGATGTGTAATTTTTAAAAACTTTGAGGCGCATTCAGAGTGTTGTCTTTTTTCATCGTTAGTGCTGAATAGAATGTCGGGGCTGTTTGAGAGGTTTGACTTCCTTGATAGCGCTTTAAACTATTTTCAGAATTTCAATGGTTCTTTGAAGTCTGCACCACCATATCAAGGGAAGCCTTCTGATCATCAAGGGAAGCCACCGCAATATCAAGTGATCATTTCTGCACTATCCCATCTCTGGAGCGCTGATAGCAAGGGAAGCCCAGTTTAGCGTGCTCCAGAATTACACTAGTATAGAGCAGAGCACATCACTTGCGCGAGCTTCTGCGATGTCTTGTGCCACACTTAAGTGAAAACCAGGCTTCAAATGCACCACGCAAATGTGTTTAAAGCATATCAAGTGCCGGACACCAGCTTCAGCGGCCCAAGAATGCAAAATTTAGTCGCATGTGCTCTAATTGAATCGATCTTAGGATGTAAGAATCAAAATCGAGATTGCTCAAATGAAGATCGCGATGCATTGGAAAATCGATATGTTTGCCCACCCTTAAACATGAACATAATAATTGCTGCAATCAGTGTCCAACTATATGACTTATCTATCCAAAAGATACAGATATGGTGGGAAAACATGCTTTTAATGGGATGTTCTCATTTTGTTGCAAGTAGAGGACTGCACGGGCCATAAAACGAAACCTGTATCAGAGATGTGTGACCGGGCCCTACCTGACCAGTACCGTCAGATTTTAAGAGCAAAACCAACACTAAACTGCTCACTCTCTTTACAATTTCTTCTCCAAGCAAGTACTGTTGCAATTGGCAGTATTTTATGTAAGCATCGTAGGTAATAGGGTTGTGCCAATAGACGATAATCTCGGGGATCAATGACGGTCAGAGTGATCGCCAATAGCTGATGCCTTTGACGATGGCAAGACGATATTTGGCTCGTTTTCCCATTAATGTATTAAATTATTATTAGGCTATTATTATTATTATCAAATTAATACTATAAATAATTAGACACACTGACATGCGCTTGAAGAAACACACTTTATTATATTAAGAACAGATGACAGAAAAGCTGTCTATGCGCATGTCTGACGCGCTGTTTGTATGGAGGCGTACAGTCTCGTGGAACACGCGCATGTAAAAGGTTCTCACTCTTTCTTTGTTTCTGTCTTCTGATATTTTTTTTTTGCAAGAACAATTTCGTCTATGAGTGCTGCAAATGACCTCAGACATCTCAGCTCAGGAGGTGCTCTGAGTTCAGTTCGCTTTATTTCCACAGAGCAGTTCATTGTGAACGCAACTCTGCAGCCTGTAAAATAATACAAAATATATAAAATAATACAAAAACACGTTCAAATCTAACCATGGTTTATATATATATATATATATATATATATATAATTATAATTATTGTTTTTATATTTGTAATTGTTCTTATGTCTTCATTTATGTAAGTAATTTTCCACCTGCATGTTTAGACGGAGACTTGCCTGATGGTAAATGGAAAGGTGGTTACTTATATATTTATTACTTCGTTATTTTAATTGCTTTTATGTTTTGTTTGTTGTGCAGTTTGAATTTAGAAATGTATCTGATTTAAGTTTTTCGCTTTTTAAATAAATTTAATTAATTTCCAATGCAAAATCACTAAAGCAAGAATATTCACCGATCCCTCAGCCGGGGTAATTGGATATTGCAATTATATATATTTATTTATTATGATGAAAGGAAATAAACAAATTTATTCACACACATGATGTATTTTCCCGGCCAATAAAATACCTGTCCAGTAGAGAATGCACAGATGAAGTAAGTTCTTTGCAAAAGAGATGTTGCCCTTCACAACTGTCGTAAAGCCATCTCAAAAAGTTGAACAATGCACATTTTTTATTGCACAAAATTGTTTCCAGTTTCATTTGAATTTTTAGAAAAGTTTGAAATCAAGGTGTCTTGCTTTATTGTGTAGGCATAACCCTAACCCTACTTAACAAAAATTACCCCATATTACCACCTAACGTCCATCCAGTTTAAACGTGGCTGAAGATAGGATGATCTGACTATGGAGAAGATTGCCCAACCCTAATAGGCAACCTTTGTAACAGTAAAAATATACAGATTTAACAAGGCACAGCAGCCCCTCAGCACACTAGTGCAGAAGGGGAAAAAAATCCTTGCAGACCTCTAGTTGCATGGCAAGTACAATACTTTGAAAATAGCATTTAAGGGCACAAAATAATATCTCACCTGCTCAGTAATTGTGGAAGACTGGATATAATAGGGCCATAACCAGGAGCATTGTCATAAAGCTCAAACAAGGGGGCGGCCACCAGCTTATAGTTCTTTGGCACAGCAAACAATGCTAAAGACACAACACACAAGTTAAGCAGTATAATCACTTTTAAAACAGTGCACTAGGTGAACAACCTATTCCCTACCTTTCTCCTGCAGCTGTACTAAAAACAGCTTCTTATGTTCCTTAGGCTTAGTGGTGTGAGCTGGAATGTAGGGATACTGTGGAAGGAAATGAGAAATAAAGAAAAATGGTTTGTTTAATGTAATATTCTATTAATCCAACTATAACAATTATTAGATACATTTCAATCTATTGATTTAGTGTGCTACAAGGTGAACAAAGCAATATAGTCTTAGTGTTCAGCTCTAGAATGTGTTTGTCTAAAGGAGAAAGTACAGGCTAGATTATGTACCTGAGGTGGTTCAAAGTTCGGTCTCCACCAGTTTCCAATGCAGTCATCAATGACCCAGTCCTGTTTCACTCCATCTTGACGCCCCAAAATCTGACAACAGATTTAGGAATTATTCTGCAATGTAACTTAAATCTTTCTCTGCTGGTTTTGTTACATAATATGGCAAGTCATTACGTTATGCTGATTTGTCTCAACTGTGAAACTAATCTTGAATGTTCTAATCTCAACTAGGTGTGCTGAAATTTAGGAGGCCTTCACACAGGCCCCTAAATTGATGAATAAGGGGCCATGTCATGAGGAATAAAATTTTGCTTGATATTTTGACATAAGAGGTCATTGTACTCTAAAAACATACAGAAGTTTCAGAACTTAAAACTTCCTCCCCAATGCAAAAAAAACCCAAAACAAACATTTATTGAAACCAAGCTGCAAAAAGCCTCGTTCTCTTACTTCTGTTGTTTCCTTACGTCATTTGGGGACTCATTAATTCATGACTGCCTCGTCAGCAATGATATCATCGCACCCTTGGCCCCGCCCACTAGCTCTCAGTCAGTAAACAGAAAGAGAACAGGACAGATAGGCCTTGTGGCCAACCTAAACACCAAAGGGGACTAGCACAAGACACCTTCTTGTGCCCATCTGGACTATTTTGAATAATTTTTTTTATATAAACATGCACTATTCAGATGTTTTTGACCGTTGTCATGCATCTCACGCTGCTTTTAAAACACAGTGTCAAGTTATAACTTTTAAAAGGAGACCCCCATTCTGTTTCATTCAGCTGTGCTGCGTCTTCCTGTTTTGAGCATAAATGCATCCTGGAAGCGTTCTTGTGCTCCTCTGAGTAATTTTTTAATAGTTGGTTTATGTAACCATGTGCTACATGGACGTCTTTTAATTGTCTTGACGTGTTTCCGGCGATGACGCTGCATTTTAAGAGTGGGACAAATTCAGCTTCTAAAAATGAGTCTCGTTCTGCTCTATTTCACTGCTGCCGCTGGCTGAGAGAACCGCATCCCACCTTGTGTGTAAACAAACATGAATGTCACGGTTGTGAAGACCAGCACCTCTCCTTTGTCCTCTGTTGAAGCATCCCAACATTGGGCTGAAGTTTAACAGTTCCTTATTGTATCAGTGCAGTATTGTGTGTGTATGGGGGCATCTATCACTTATATTATATCTGTGTGTGGCTCATAACAGTGTGGATTGCTTGTGAACAAAGGAACTGTTATTTAAAGATTAAGTGCAGTTAAAAACCCTATTGGACCCGACCACAAAACCATAAGTAACCAGTTTCATTCATGAACATCTCATCTGATGATGACTGATATTCATGGTTTATAGTGCAGCTGGACTGAAGCGAGCAGACTGATACATTCATATGCAATGTGTTTCACTGACTGCTATTGTTATTTCGTGCTGGATGTGCAAACCCCAAAATATAGTTTGTGTTCTTATGCAGCTGGTTCATTTTATCTTTTGAATGAGTTTCAAACAAATATGGCTGTATTCGAGGAGTTGTTCAATGTTGGCCAATCGTAACAGTGGTCATTTACATTGAGGTCTTAAAGGGTAAGAGACCCAAAAACTGAGTGTTTCAATCAGAGGGCCAGAGACAGGGTTTAAAATGATCATATACAGTGGCAAGAAAAAATATGTGCACCCACAAAATTTGTGATCTTATCTTCATCAAAGTCACAAGTATAGACAAAACACAATGTACTTAGGCTAAACAACACATAAAACATCTTTCATGTCTTTATTGAATACATCCCATTAAACAATCACAGTGCTTTGGAAAAAGTATGTGAACCCTTTTGTTACATCAACACAAGCTAGATTAAGGAGTTGGCAAACAATTAATGAAACAAGATTTGAAGTGTGGGTTAGAGCTACTTTGACTTATAAAAAGCACTCAAATATTTTGAGTTTGCTATTCACAATAAGCATCTGCTGACGCTAACCATGCCTCGCAAAAAAAAAAAAAGATCTCAGAAGACCTGCGATCAAGAGTTGTTGCTTTGCATAAAGCTGGAAAGGGTTACAAAGTTATCTCAAAGAGCTTAGATATTCATCTGTCCACAGTAAGACAAACTGTCTATAAATGGAGACGATTTAGTACTATAGCTACTCTTCCTACAAGTGGCCGTCCAGCTAAGATGACTCAAAGGGCAAACCACAGAATGCACAATGAGGTAAAAAAAGAACCCTGGAGTGACAGCTAAAGACTTGAAGGAATCATTGGAACTGGTTAACATCTCTGTTCATGAGTCTACTATACGGAAAACAATAAACAGGCAGGACACCACGAAGGAAGCCGCTGCTTTCAAACAAAAACATTGCAGCGCACCTGAAGTTTGCCAAAGACCACGATGACGCTCCACAATGCTACTGGGAAAATGTTTTGAGGAATAATGAAACTAAGGTTGAATTGTATGTGAAGAACACGCAGCACTACATATGTCGTGAAAAGGGCACCACAAACCAACATGAAAACATCATTCCAACAGTTAAGTTGGAGGAAGCATCATGACTGGGGGCTGCTTTGCTGTTTCGGGGCCTGGACCGCTTACCATCATAGAGGGAAAAATAAATCCCCAAGTTAATTAAGATATCCCACAGGATAATGTCAGGGTGGCTGTGTGCCAGCTGAAGCTAAGTAGAAGTTGGGTGATGCAGCAGGACAATGACCTTAAACATTTAAGTAAATCTACTACAGAATAACTTCAAAAAAAAAGGAATCCACCTTTTGGAATGGCCCAGTCAGATCCCCGACCTCAACCCAATAGAGATGCTGTGAATGACCTCAAGAGAGCCATTCACACCAGACATCCTAAGAATATGGCTGAAACAGTTCTGGAAGGAAGAATGGTCCAAAATTCCTTCTGAACGTTGTGCAGGTCTAATCAGCAGCTACCGTAAACACTTGGTTGAGGTTATTGCTGCCAAAGGAGGATTGACCAGTTATTAAATCCAAGGGTTCACTTCCTTTTTCCACAGAACTTTGAATGTTTAATGGGATGTGTTCAATAGTGTATGAATTTGTCATTTAACGCCATGCCAGCTTCCATGGCTATTTTCATGGAGAAAAACAAGTTAAAATACATTTCTGGGTACAATATTATAAACCTATACAAGGTTTTTAAAATGTATTTTCGATAAAAATTCTAAAACTGATTCAGGGTTGATTGTGTTAAAAATCTCTTCAAAAGTGTTTGCTGTGTAAAATAATTTCCTAAAAGAAATAAAATCAGCACAATCTAATAGAATATGCTTCAGAGACAGTGGACTTTGGCATGAGGTGCATAATGGGAGATCTTGCTATTCTGCAACGGGTGTAAATGATCTGGTCCAAAATGGTCCAGCGATTGCTCAAGTAAAATATGTCTCTTTCCCACTACAGGGTTGATTTCATGTAGTTTGATTTTTGTGCATTGATCCCATTCAATTTGCCATTTGTTGATGATGTAGGAGATTATGGTTGGCTGGAGGTCTGAAGGTGGATGTGTTCAATAAAGACATGAAGATTATAATTGATTGCGTGTTGTTAGCTTAAACACATTATGTTTTGTCTATAATTTTGACTTTGATGAAGATCGGAGCACATTTTACGAGCAATTCATGCAGAAAACCAGCTAATTCCAAATGGTTCACATACTTTTTCTTGCCACTGTATAACTAATTTCAGACTGTTTTTGGTGCAGAAAAAAAAACTTCAAGTGGACCTCAGGGCATATAATAAAATTAGAAAACAAAATGCATGACATGACCCCTTTAACAAATTGTAGTAAAAAAGTCCTGTGAATGCCACTAAGTAACTAGCAACACTTTTTTTGAATACTGAATACAGCAACAATACCTCTGTCATCAGTCGCTTCAACCCTTCCACCTCATCTTCTCCAGCGTTCAACTCACCACCAGGACTGCAAACACAATGTCAACTGTGAACCCACTTACAAATGTATAAGATAACAAAACAGAGATAAGTTCCCCATTTATACTTATAACAGGTGTATATTTTTTATGCATAACACAAAGTGGCCACTGTTTACGCACAGTTTGAAGAAGGTGGTTCCCAGCTGCAGCAGTAGCACGTGAGGGAGCCTGTGCTCATGTACGATTAGAACCCCCTCCACTGTCCGACGCATTCCGATTTTCTCAAATTCCTCCCGCATCCGCTGGAAGCGTGCGGCCACTGAGCTGTCCTTCTCATACAGTGGCTCCTTGGTGCCGAATGTGTAATTCGTTAGTGGGTATCTGCGGTGGGAAAACCCCATCATAAAGTTCAAGAGTAACAAAGCTTCATTTTCTTGTGACAGAACTTTATTGATTCAATTGGGGGAAATTGGGTGTTGTAGTGGTAAAAAATATATTAAGAACATTAAATAAAATAAAAATTCAGCAACTGAATAAATAGTAATAGTACCAATGCAAAAAAATACAAATCGAATCAAGTGTGTAGGGATGGTTCAAAAAGTGGGGGAAAACGTTAAGGCATTGACCTATGAAAAGTAATGTGGGTTATAAATGTTATAACAGTACAAAACAGTAAGAAAATAGAACTGCACATGGAGTACATAAGGAGATACATCATAGTATCATTAATCTTACAGTTCAATCAATATTCTTTAGTTTTAAACACTTCCCACAAAAATATACTCAGTTTACTCAATTAATACATGGCTGGAGAACCAATATTGGCATTATATTCTTGCTATATAGCCATAGAGGAACTAGCTCTCCAAGCTGGGCCTGGTTTCTTCCAAGTTTTTTTTTTTTTCTCCATTAAAGGAATAGTTCACCCAAAAATGAAAATTCTCTCATCATTTACTCACTTTCATGCCATCCCATATGTGTATGACTTTCTTCTGCAGAACACAAATATTTTAGCTCTGTAGGTCCACACAGTGCATGTGAATGGTGACCAAAGCTTTGAAGATCCAAAAAAGCACATAAAGACAGCATAAAAGTATTCCATAAGACTCCAGTGGTTAAATCAATGTCTTCTAAAGCTATCAAATCAATTTTGGGTAAGAAAAAACCAAAATATAAATATTGTTTACAATAAATTGACAAAAGCAGTCTCCTTGTGATCATTTAAGCTTGATTACACTTCCTAACCCTATCTAGACCTCTGCACATGCATCAAGCTCTAGGAAGTGTAATCGAGCTTTAATTCACGATCATGGCTTGAGACTGCAATGGCAAGATGTACAGTGAAAAAGGAGTTACATTTTGATCTGTTCTCACCCAAAATCAATTAGATCACTTCAGAAGACATGGATTAAACTACTTGAGTCATATAGATTACTTTAATGCTGCTTGTATTTTTATTCTTTTTAGCTTCAAATTTTTGATCAGCATTCACTTACATTGTGTGGACCTACAAAGCTGAGATTTCCTTCTAAAAAAATATTTGTGTTCAGCAGAAGAAAGAAAGTCATACAAAACTGGGATGGCAAGGGGTTGAGTAAATGATGAGAATTTTCATTTTTGGGTGTAATATCCCTTTAACCAATATCTTATGGAGTTTTGGGTTCCTTGCCACAGTCGCCGTTAGCTTGCTCTCAGGGGGCCTAAAGACAAATAAGCATGATTTTCAATGAAACTGCTCAATGAGGACTTTAAACATTAGACATTACGGCACAATTTTCTGTAACGCTGCTTTGAAACGATGCTTGTTGTGAAAAGCGCTATACAAATCAAAATTACTTGACTTGAGTAGCTATCCCTTGCATATGTAGCAAATGTGCCAAATAAACGTCTTGTATATACAGACCAATGTGAATATGAGTAGATTTGGCCTATGCTTGAAATTAAGCTCACGGTATTGTTACACATTCTGCGAAACGCGCGCATCGTGCGGTGCACTGCATTTCAAACAGTACTACATCGTAACTCGGGACGAAGCTTTAATGCACATCTGGAACCGATGCACATTAGTTACAGTGATAAATCTGAATGCACACTTAGTATCTCTGGTTATCTATATATTGGTAAGTGTTACTCACAGGTTAATGGTTCGCTCCAGGGTGAGCGGTTTAGCCGGTGGGCTAATGTATTTATTTCCGAACTGATTTACTCCACGGGGCCAGCCGGTTGAAGATCGATTAGGAGGTACAACTGACATCGTTTGAAGAATAATATATGCTGAATCGCTGCACTAGTCACTTTATTTACCACTGATTACGATATTTTTCGAACTGAACTGCACAGCCTGGGCGATCGACGAAAACACGGCAATGCTGTGAAAGCACATCAGGGACATCGGTGGTACTTCCTGTATTACGACTATGCGTGTCGCTTTACGTCTCATCTTCGTTGACCTACGTCAGCGTTTAACTGAAGCGCTGAAAAGAACTAATATTAATACAAAATAAATAAAAACTAATAATAATAATAATAATGAACTTATAAATAATAAAGTGAAAGAAATAACATTTAAGATGATTAATATAATTTATCCCAATATGTGCTCTCTCAAATAAATAATAAAATGCTCTTTTTGTCTAGAGAAGCCTGAAACTTCCTTGCATTTGTTGTCGAATTGAATTCAATCTTTACTCATGGAAATGTAATTTCTTTTTCTCCTCCTTTTTTGGTTTTCCTGAATATGAAAAAAGAAATGCCATTTTCATTACAAACCTATTTTTATTGGTTAAGTTAATACCGTATTCATAAATGTAAATTCTTAAAAAGCAAACTGTATTTCGAATTTATTGTATAATAAAACATTTAAAAGCATTAAGAGCTTTGGCCTTAAATGAGGAATTGGGCCTCAATTTTGGACTAAAATGTTTATGACCTCACACACTTAAGTGCCTTGATTAAGTGCATTGAAAATGTATGTAATGTGATAATAGTACTTATTTTTTCCCCTCTGTTTTCCTGGCTTCCTGCAACAATGCTGTTATTGTTTTTTGTTACTAACATGTACAAAACAATAAGGAAGTGTTTGATGCCATACCTCAAGCTGTACAAACTGTCCTCAAAAAGACAAATGTAGACACAATGATAATTCTGAAAGCTTTTACATTACTTGAAGGAGACCACATTCATTTATTGTGGTTTTACAGTAGTAAAAATTACTGTTATATGATATTTTTGTGGTTACAATGGTAAACGTTTGTAAGCATGTAGCATATATATATATATATCACTTTTATGTCACTTTTGAAATGTATTCCACTACAGATTACAGAATACATGCTGTAAAATGTAATTTGTAATGTATTCCGTTAGATTACTCAAGGTCAGTAACGTATTCTAAATACTTTGGATTACTTCTTCAGCACTAGTAGATTTTTTCACTTGTTTTGACAATAAAAACTCTGCCAGTACATTAAGACAAATACAAATGTTAAAAATACATTCTCTGAAAAACATAAATATATTATGCAGTGTTGTTTCAAAAACAAGATAAATCAAATTGATCTTGTTTTAAGGATTTTTAGATATTTATTATAGGAAAACAATACAAAAATGATTATCAAGAATATGATTTTGCCCTAATATTAAAGGTCTTACTAGAAAAAAAGAAATTATGATCAATGTGAATTTTCTTGATAAAATAAAATGATCGTGCCTGGTAACGTGCATGTAAAATGTCTAGAAATAGCATTTTAACTTAGCATAAAGCTGACAATTTACACAAGGTTAATTTCTAATTCTTCTGCTCCAAACTTACTTCAAACTTACTTCTCTGTCTGCTCATATGATGACACATCATAAGAAAGTGTTTCACCGCTGTTCATATGCACTTTGGATCGCATCAATTATATGGATAAATGTTTTCCATCTGAAAGGACTAAATATTAAATGAAACAAATGACAATAAAATGCAAAGTAATCTCTTCAGTAATCAAAATACTTTTTGAATGTAACTGTATTCTAATTACCAATGATTTAAATTGTAACTGTAGTGGAATACAGTTACTTATATTTTGTATTTTAAATATGTATTCCCGTTACATGTATTCCGTTACTCCCCAACCCTGTATATATATATATATATATATATATATATATATATATATATATATATATATATATATATATATACAGTTGAAGTATATACACTTAAAATATATACACATACACTTAGGTTGAAGTCATTAAAACTCATTTTTTTAACTACTCCACAGATTTAATATTAGCAAACTATAGTTTTGGCAAGTCGTTTAGGACATTTACTTTGTGCATGACACTGAGTAATTTTTCCAACAATTATTTACAGACAGATTGTTTCACTTTTATTTGACTATATCACAATTCCAGTGGGTCAGAAGTTTACAAACACTAAGTTAACTGTGCCTTTAAGCAGCTTCGATAATTCCAAAAAATCTTGTCAAGCCTTTAGACAATTAGCTTTTGATAGGAGGTGTACTGAATTGGAGGTGTACCTGTGGATGTATTTTAAGGCCTACCTTCAAACTTAGTGCCTCTTTGATTGACATCATGGGAAAAAGAAAAAGAAATCAGCCAAAAAATTACTGACCTCCACAAGTCTGGTTTATCCTTGAGCAATTTCCAAACGGCTGAAGGTACCACGTTCATCTGTACAAACAATAGTATGCAAGTATAAACACCATGGGACCACGCAGCCATCATACTGCTCAGGAAGGAGACGTATTCTGTCTCCCAGAGATGAACGTAGTTTGGTGCAAAAGTGCAAATCATTCCCAGAACAACAGCAAAGGCCCTTGTGTAAGATGCTGGAGGAAACAGGTAGACAAGTATCTATATCCACAGTAAAACAAGACCTATATTGACATAACCTGAAAGGCTGCTCAGCAAGGAAGAAGCCACTGCTCCAAAACTGCCATAAAAAGCCAGACTACAGTTTGCAAGTGCACATGGGGACAAAGATCTTACTTTTTGGAGAAATGTCCTCTGGTCTGATGAAACAAAAATTTAACTGTTTGCCCATAATAACCATTGTTATCTTAGGAGGAAAAAGGGTGAGGTTTGCAAGCCGAAGAACACCATCCCAACCGTTAATCACGGGGGTGGCAGCATCATGTTGTGGCAGATGCTTTGCTGCAGGAGGGACTGGTGCACTTCACAAAATAGATGGCATCATGAGGAAGGAAAACATATTGTGTATGTGGACATATTGAAGCAACATCTCAAGCTTATCATTAGCAGCTTATTGTGAGAAGCTTGTGGAAGGCTACCGAAAAAGTTTGACCCAAGTTAAACAATTTAAAGGCAATGCTACCAAATACTAACAAAGTGTATGTAAACTTCTGACCCACTGAGAATGTGATGAAAGAAATAAAAGCTAAAATAAATAATTCTCTCTACTATTATTCTGACATGTCACATTCTTAAAATAAAGTAGTAATTCTAACTGACCTAAGACAGGGAATGTTTTCTATGATTAAATGTCAGGAATTGTGAAAAACTGAGTTTAAATGTATTTGGATAAGATGTATGTAAACTTCTGACTTCAACTGTATATATATATATATATATATTATCTAGAGATATAACAGGATATAATGACCGGGGGAAATATCTTTTCGATAGTTTTGTTTATTTTAAGAATTAAAATGACATTCGTTGCATGCTTTTAATTATTTTATTTTACTTATTTTTTGTGTGTACATATTTTTTTACATAATGCATCACTGCTGCTTTTTCTTTTTAACATGTTTGTGTCTTACTGGGTTAATCTACATTCATTTACATCCAGTGCAAGTAATCACATAACGAAAGAGGAAACTTTCAACCTCTGTGAAAAAGCACCCTTCTCAAAATAAACCATTTAATTATTGCTCTTTAGGGAATAGTGAAAAAAATTAAGAGTTTAAACTAACACTGAATAAAACCTTTTTCAAACACAGTTATCACTCTTAGTGCAATTTCTTTTATTCCTTCTTTTCTATATATATATATAGTTTTCATAATTTCATCAAGTCACATTAACCGTGTTGCATCCATGGGAAATAAAAAAAAAAAACAATGCAAAAAGTATTGCATTGTTGAGAAATCATACAAATAAATGCAACAGTATTGCACTTGAAATTCTACACATGTGTAAGAGATCTAGGGTATTTTGCATTGCTACATGGCTGCCCTGTAATAACAAAGTGCATTATGGCCTTCTTTGAAATGTTATTGTATGTTGTGTGTTCATGTGTCGCCCTCATTACATAAATGAAGTTTGGCAGGAAGAATAAACACATAAAAGCCTTAGGCACTGTCATTGTTATATATATTCTATTTTCTATCATCTAGTCTGGGTTTAAAAACAGTCAACTGAAAATTTCAAATTAGAATACACAAAATAATGAATAGCTAAATATTTATATATTACATAAGTATAGTGCTCATGTCAAAGGCATTAACAAGTGCTTTTTTAGCATCTATAACCAATGTGGTCAATACATTTGTATCAAACAAGGGCAAATATCACACAATATATCATGTAAGTGTACCAAAGACAACTGTAAATTCCATAAGCCTAGTTGATCAACTAAAAGATAAATTGAAACAAAGATACTTGATGTCTTAATAGTATATTTTGGATACCAGAATATTATTGAGAAAATAAAGACATTAAATTGTGCAAAAAGCAGTGCATCATTTCAGTTTTCGTTCGCAAATGCGAGGTCTGATTTTTACCCCTAGACCTCTCACATTTATATGTACATTATATGATTAAACCAGTACTTTTATATGTCTTTAAATATATATTTAAATACACGTATGCTTCATCATAGTCAATTTGAACTAATTATATTCATATTTTTACAGTTAAATATTTGGGAAAAATGAAATCACAGCTCCACAAAGCAGAAACTCAAACACACAGACTAAAGTGCATTCAAACTTGGGCCACAGTGATTTACATCATAATGCATACAGTTCACCTGCAGTAGGGGTGGGAAATACTTAATATTCCTTTTTCCATTGGCATTAGAAGTGTACAAAGGATGTAAGGTATTTGCATTTTATCATGGGATAAAAACGTTCTTCAAAACCATCTTGATGTTGCCTTAACTCCTTAGGCTTTGAGTAAGTGTTACTGTAAATATCTCATATTCAAAGAGTTGAATCCCATGGAATATATACACAACATCTTCTACCAATGGGCTACTAAGTGACTAATCATCTTCATAAAGGGCTGGTCAGTAAAAGTGTATTTGATACTGTATGTCACCTCCTCATCTACTGTCCAAATCAATTTGAGCCTTCTCTTCGTATGTATAGTTCATGTGCAATCCAAGTGCCATGCTTTCAAATGGGCCCCTCTGAAGAAAAAATAAATAAATAAATAAGACTCAATATGTACCTGTATAAGTGTCAAATTGCATTAGAATAGAATTGTTGCTTCTTTGTCAAAGAGTAAAGGCTCATACACTGGTGTGAGGTAGAATTTGATAGTATAAAGTTATCCACCATTATTTAGATTAATAAGTACCTGATCGTCTCTCAGGAGGGATCTGTACTGGCTGTTGTATCAGGGCTTCATTGTTCTTCATAGCCAGCAGTGGGGAAGGCCTCTCCCTCCTGACCCTGAAGCATGTACTGGGACACAGCAGCAGGCATGAGGGCATTAGCCAATTCCTGCAAATGTACAAAAACCATGTAAAAATATGATGTAACAATGTAAAATATCCTTCTGTTTGATCATGCTACCATGATTTTGAGAAATTGTGACATAACTTTTTGTGTCATCACCTGTAACACCATATATGTATTATTGTTTTTGTTTTTTTTGTTTTGTTTTTTAAATTTAAGTAAACTCACTGATTTGAGGTTTGGGTCCATTTCTGAGAAGTTCCACTCATTTAAAGGCAGATTAAATGTGAAGGGCTGTGAGAAAGTGTAGAGGTAATTGGTTATTGAGGGCATGTATTTTAGAGTCATTATATTAAAATGATGAGTTAAATGCCTATAGAGTGCTTCTCACAAAATGTCAGGGTCCTATTTGAATCCAAAATCAAAAGAAACAAATAAGAAATCTTATTTTACATCTAAAAATCAAGCCTATTTTAAGGGCCATTAAGATTTTTATATTGTTACAATATACATTTGACACCCCAATTTACATTGCTGCAATGCAAAAAAGATAGTTATTAGAATATTCTAGAATATTAGGATATTCTTTACAGCATATATTCTTTTGCGGATTTTAATTTGATAAAATAATAAAATAAAAATAAAAATTGCAGCCTCTTTTTACTGTAATGTAGTAAAAAATTCACGTCTATCGGTAATAATAAGTGATCACCCATCACCATGAAAATTGTAAAAGTAAAAACGTTGCGGTAATGAGAATTGGGTGGTAAAATGTGCTCAAGTGTCACAATGTCACAATGTAAAAGAATCTTAATGGGGAAAACTTCATCTTAAATATAAGTTTCATTTTCTTAATGCAAAATATTATGTAAAAGAAAATTGGTATTGATTGGGGGTTAAATATGACCAAGACATTTACTTGACAGGTTTTGTGAGAATCACCCATATCCTCCAGTAACATGCCTGCATCTACTTAAGACAGTGACTGCTCTCTCTCCCTGTTCTCACTCTCCCTGTGTGAATAGATCTATACTTACATCCATTGTTGCAGCATTGGGTTCCATGCTCTGCTGGTGACTCCTCAGAAGCAACTGTAGATCCTCCAGGCTCATGTCTACGTTCTCCACACCATCAGGCATCTCTGGTCTTTAACATAGAAACACAACAGATTAAAAATAAAATTTTAAAGGTGTTCTGAGTGGTTGTCAGTGAACTGCTTTGCTGTTGCTAGGGCTTGGCTAAGGAGTTCTAGGTTGTTGATAAGTGGTAACTTACTGGTCCATGTCAAAAGAGCCCATGTTATACTCATATGCTCTCAAATACTTTAACAACAGATTAAATGTGTAGATTGTGTATTTTTGTATACGGTATATGTGGAGATAACCACGAATTGTCTGAAAAGGAAAACCTGTAATTTCAGCATGAAATGATAAGAATGTCACATGCATATTTATGGAGACTTCCTCTTATTTAACAAATCATTCATTTCCTAGAGTAGACTGAAGTGGCAACCAGTTTCCACATCATACATACATAGCCTTTGCACGAAAAATTATCAATCAATTTTCAAAGACAAATCTTAACTAACCTATCAAAGCAAATCATTACTGCTGAGTTTTAGATTTGTTTGTTATTTTGCCATATTAAATATTATATATATTATGATATATTATACCTCTCCAGCATGGGTCTTTTGGCCCTTCTCTCTCCCAAGCTAGATCCTCGGCCCTCTAGGACGGACTGTACCATGGCAACAGGGAGGACGGGAGGCTCAGCACACACCCCACAGGAGCCAAGTGGTACACCTTCCCCTCGTCCCTGCACCCCAGGACTCACTGGCTCTTCCTTAATCAGCATCAGACAATTTTCCCTAAACAAACAGATCGCATATACACCCATAGAAACACAGCTAAACATTTGTCAATGTGGCTAAAATCAAGTCTTCACTTATGGTTTCACTATACTGTTTTTGAAGTCATCAAGTACGGAAAATAACTCTGAAGGTCCGACAAATCACCTTGATTCCTCTGCCTGCATTTGCAAAGCCATGGTTCCAGACTGTGACATTTCAGTGACATCAGAGATTATTGGCCCTCCTGTCATTGCGCTGCTAGTGGAGCAGGATGCAGTTTCTGCAGATGGCTGGTTGAACGTAAAAGAGAAAGCGAGAGATTCTGCCTTTGCCATATTTGATGGATTGAGGCATGATGCATTGAGTAATATATTCTGTTGGATATCTGTGCCCAGAAGAAAACTGGTGGTTTTGTTTCATATGAATATCAACCTTGTCTCCAAGTTTCTCCTAAAATCCCTGACCTGCTTGCAAAGACCAGCATAGCTGGTCACCAGCTTTACAACTGAATTTTGCTTGTCCACCAGTGAAACCAACCCCAGACCAGCACTAACCAGCATAAACCAGTGCACTCAAAAAAGGATTTTTGCAGGTTGTTCAGTTTATTAATTAAAATGATCTAAAGCAACACAATTCTAGAACATTTTGTCACAACTTGATTTTATTGCGTTCTATCCAATTAAATTTGTAAAACTGAAGTTTACTTAATCCAGAGTTTGGACTACATGAATACTTTTTGTAGCATTGATGAAACTGGGCAGGGGATTTCCATTTCCCAGCATGCTTTGCATAGGACTGGATGGGGTGAACAAATGTTGAAATTAAGTGTTTTTAATTTTTGAGCAAGATGAGAATGGGAGGAGATTTGTTAATGTTGAAAGTAGTGCTGTCAGAATTAATGCATTAACGCATACGATTAATTAAAAAGTTTAACTCGTTCATTTTTCTTAACCGCGATTAACGCATTTAGCGTTAATACAGCACAAACCAGCATAAACATAAACATTACCTATGTAATGTGTCCACCTGGAGTCATTACACTGATGCACACGCCACAAACACACACACACACAACAGCACTTCCGTGTCAGTGATAAAATGGAGAAAGGACCTCTTAACACTATTTGTTGAACAAAACAAGCCCAGATGGGACTTGTGATAGATATCAAGTATTTTCAGCCTATGTAAGGTGCATTTTAATTACCACAGATGCACGTCAAGTCTTAACTATCTTCGAAAAGTAGTCTGCAAGCGCTTTTCATGTCGGGTTCAAAGCGCCGCTTGACGCTGATACTCTGATGCGAATCATGAATGCAGTTACACGACTGCTGTAACAAAGCGAATAGCCACAATCTACCAGCAGATTAATATTGTGGAGGATGAGAGTTTAAGAGATTTAATGTCCATTACAATGAATATGCAACCTATGTGGGGACTAGTTAATTCAATTAGTCCAACTCCCACTTACCCTTACAAAAATCGAGAGTTCATGGAAAATTTTGCAGTAAACTTGCCGCAAATTCGCAACTGATTATTTTCATATGCAAATGAGCTTTGTGGCAAATGCGTCAAATTGTCCATTGTTGCCAAAGGTTTGTGGCAGGTTCACCACTACCAGTGAAGAGCTGCAAACTTCTGGCAAACATTTGTATTGAATCACAATCTCATTCGCATGTGAAAATAATCAGTGGCAAATTTGCGGTAACTTTGCCACAACTCGTTTAATGTTATTTGAATTGGTGTTAGTTCAGTGCATTTCTTTCTTTATACTGTGGAAGGCTTTGTTTGGAAAATGGTAATAAAGCATGTAGCAGCCAATAATGTAATTAATTTAATAACTGCCAATAATATAATACATTTATTATTATTTTTTTATTAACCCAGCCAATAATGTAATAGTAAGCCAATAATGTAAGAACTTATTACATTATGGGCAAAAAGTTATTACATTATTGGTTCAGAAATGTTATTACATTATTGGTACATTATTACATTGTTGACTTTTATTACCATTTATTATCATTTAAGAATGGAAAATATATTACGTTATTGGCAGTTATTACATTAACGGTAGTTATTACATTATTGGCTGCTACAAAGCATTATATTGTTACATATTGTTTTGTTGTCTTTCCTAAGATGGAAATAAATGCATTTTTGACAGGAAAAGAAGTATATATAGTGTCAAATTTCAGCACTTTTAAAATCTGCGATTAATCACGATTAACTCTAAAAAAATATATATGCAATGAATCATGATTAAACATTTTAAATCGACTGACAGCACTAAAAGTTCTGTTATATTGGTATTTAAAAAGAGTGTCTGTTATGCTGGTGTTTTGGGGGTTACCATTGTGGTGAAGATTGGCACTTAGGCTGAGGATGGACTTTAACTTTTTAAGTGATGTCTGATGTTTGTGTTGTTTGGCACTATATGCAGTTGCAAACAAATTGACAGTGCAACAGTTACACTGTCCTTACACTTGCTCATCTGGAATAAAAAAATGATTTATAAAATAAGTTGGACCAATATAAGGAAATTAACTGAATTAAACATTAGTAAATTTAATTTGAAGAACCTAATAAACTTGAATTAAAACTACTATAGTACATCGATTTTTGAACTAAATTATGTTGGTAATGTGCTTCATCAGAACGTGTGTAGAGGAAGTGATTCCGACCAGAACTGTGCGAATCTATCCGAATCAGAAGCCGTGGATCAACAGCGATGTTCGCGCAGCACTTAATGTGCGGACCTCCGCTTTTAATTCCGGGAACGCGGAGGAGCATAAACAAGCCAGTTATGCCCTCCGAAAAACTATCAAAACAGCAAAACGCCAGTACAGGAGTAAGATTGAAGGACAGTTTAACACCACCAACTCTAGAAGCATGTGGCAGGGAATTAACATCATCACGGACTTTAAAGGGAATAAAAACTCCGCCATGAACACCGCTGCCTCTCTACCGGATGAGCTAAATACTTTTTATGCTCGTTTCGAGGGAAATAACACCGCCCTCGGAGAGAGCTCTCACGGCCGAAGCTACAGAGGTTAGTTCACTCTCCGTCTCTGTAGCGGATGTAACCCGATCCTTCCGACGGGTGAATATCCGCAAAGCCGCGGGTCCAGACGGCATTCCGGGCCGCGTCATCAGAGCGTGCGCGAACCAGCTGGCTGGTGTTTTTACGGACATTTTCAACCTTTCCCTCTCTTTGTCTGTAGTCCCCACATGCTTTAAAACATCCACCATTGTGCCTGTCCCAAAACAATCGAAAATAACTTGTTTAAATGACTGGCGTCCTGTTGCTCTGACCCCCATCATCAGCAAATGCTTTGAGAGACTAATCAGAGATTACATCTGCTCTGTATTACCACTCAATCTTGACCCGCTGCAGTTTGCTTACCGCAACAACCGCTCCACTGATGATGCCATTGCATCTACAATACACACTGCTCTCTCCCACCTGGAAAAAAAGAACACTTATGTGAGAATGCTGTTTGTAGACTACAGCTCAGCATTCAACACCATAGTGCCCTCCAAGCTAGATGAGAAACTCCGGGCTCTGGGCTTAAACAGCTCGCTGTGCAGCTGGATCCTGGACTTCCTGTCAAGCAGACGCCAGGTGGTTAGAATAGGCAGCAACATCTCCTCATCACTGACCCTCAACACTGGAGCCCCGCAGGGCTGTGTTCTCAGCCCACTACTGTATTCCCTGTACACACATGACTGTGTGGCAACACATAACTCCAATGCCATCATTAAGTTTGCTGATGACACGACGGTGGTAGGTCTGATCACTGACAATGATGAAACAGCCTACAGAGAGGAGGTGCACACTCTGACACACTGGTGTCAGGAGCACAACCTCTCCCTCAACGTCAGTAAGACAAAGGAGCTTGTGGTGGACTTCAGGAGAAAAGACAGAGAACACAGTCCAATCACCATCAATGGAGCACCAGTGGAGAGAGTCAGCAGCTTCAAGTTCCTGGGTGTCCACATCACTGAGGAACTCACATGGTCCGTCCACACTGAAGTCGTTGTGAAGAAGGCTCATCAGCGCCTTTTCTTCCTGAGACGGCTGAGGAAGTTTGGAATGAACCGCCACATCCTCACACGGTTCTACACCTGCACTGTGGAGAGCATCCTGACTGGCTGTATCTCCGCCTGGTACGGCAATAGCACTGCCCACAACCGCAAAGCACTGCAAAGGGTGGTGCGAACTGCCAAACACATCATCGGAGGTGAGCTTCCCTCCCTCCAGGAAATATATACAAGGCGGTGTGTGAAAAAAGCTCGGAGGATCATCAGAGACTCCAGCCACCCGAGCCATGGGCTGTTCTCACTGCTACCATCAGGTAGGCGGTATCGCAGCATCAGGACCCGCACCAGCCGTCTCCATGATAGCTTCTTCCCCCAAGCAATCAGACTTCTGAACTCTTGATCTCCCACGATCAAAATACATCATCCCTGCACTTTATTAATCTTATCTCACACCGGACTGTCATAAATTATATTACTGTCATTATATTATGTCTCTCTTAACAACTGACTATCAACCGACAGCCTGAATGTCAATACAGTACAATACTGTACATTCTATATATATACTTTTTTCATATATATTTTAATTTTTATTGAATAATGTGTATCTATATAGTATCTATATAGTAAAAAAAAACAAAAAAAAAAACAAAAAACAAAAACAGCATATTGTATACTGTGCAATGTATGTTATTATTGTATATTGTTGAGTGTAATTGTGTATAACAGATGTTTAAATTGTGTTGTGTTAATTTGATGTTTTAAGTTGTGTAATTATGTATAACAGATGTTTAAATTGTGTTGTGTTAATTTGATGTTTTAAGTCGAGTTTAATTATGTATAACAGATGTTTAAATTGCGTTGTGTTAATTTGATGTTTATTGTAGATTGGTATATGTCTCATCACTGTCACGACTGCTATGTTGATCGGAACTGCACCCAAGAATTTCACACACCATTGCACTTGTGTATATGGCTGTGTGACAATAAAGTGATTTGATTTGATTTGATTTGATTTGTTGGCTGAATGGAACTGATGTAATCTGAATGAAAGAAATTAAATTGTTTTTAAAAACTATTAACAATTAAGTAAGGGTAATGACTTCATTTTTAGAGCATGCAAACTCATGCTGATAAAAGCTGGGTTTTTCAGCTGGGTTAGCATAAAATAGACACAAATGAGTCAACTGACATACAATAAGAGTATAAAATACAACTATTAAATTAATGTTTATAGCATAACTCAGATAATATGGTCTTGCAAGAATTTGAAAAGAAATGTTTGAGATTAAAATATCTGACTTGAGTTCAACTTTAGACTAGAGGAGACATGTGAGAATACAAGTGTCTTTTTCTCAGAAGAAAAATCTGAGAAGCTGAAGACTTGATCTAAATCCTTAAGTTGCTCTACATTTGATCTAATTGCTGTGTAGAAAACAATTCAGAAATTCAAAACATTTGTGATTTCTCCGACTTCATTTAACCAGAAAATAAAACAACAGACTTGAATTTGTTCTCTGAAATTAATTATTGCAATTCTTTGCCTAATTTTGAAGACATGTTTTAAAATAAAGGGGTTCCTCACCGACTGGATATAGAAGGATTCTTGCAAGGACTCCATGGAGTGACTATGGCTGAATTTGGAGGTGGGAGGGGTGGAGCAGCCGTCATCCAACATTAGAGGGCTGAGGAGAAGGAAATTGGCAGCAGATAATGGAAAGCAGCCACATTATCACCAATAAGTGTTCAGTGTCAAATACAAAGACCTTATGACTGTTGTTGTGATGTAAAAACCTTCTGCCCTCTGGTGGTAAGATGGTAAAAGAAGGCTCTTGTGGATCAATGCTGTTTTTAATAAGCCACTTTGAAAATGTGGCGAGGTGCAGTGCACTGGGCCTTGTGGTCCCTCTTACCCAGTTGGTTCTCATGCGTCACACTAGCTGACGGTGCACCTTTTAATAG
Organism: Myxocyprinus asiaticus; assembly: GCF_019703515.2. Taxonomy (NCBI): domain Eukaryota; kingdom Metazoa; phylum Chordata; class Actinopteri; order Cypriniformes; family Catostomidae; genus Myxocyprinus; species Myxocyprinus asiaticus. The sequence goes on along the minus strand of NC_059361.1, from coordinate 23,326,802 downwards.
AGGGTAGAGGGTCATGCGCTCCAGTTCAGGTGTGTGCGTATTTGTAGGTGCATGTGTGAGGAATAGAGCGCAGAAGGTCTGACTCAGCATTCAGCTCCATTCATTCCAGTGAGGGCTGTGAATTGTATCAGCTGACTGTTTCCAGCTGAGCTGGCCGTTCCCCACTGTGTTTGTGTTGGAGCATCAGGCTGCTGATTGCTATTTTCTGTTGGCTCTTTTTTGTGTGAATGTGTGTGTCAATACAAAATTAGATGTTTCAGATGAGTGTTTGTGTGTGTGTGTGTTATAGATGAATGAGTACACTCACAGCTTTCTCTTCATTCCCACAGTGCTGGGAGTGTTGGTCTGCATCTGGCTGAACAGGAACTGAATCAGCTATTAATACAACAGAAACAGAGTGTGATTAAGCATTACTCAGCTGCATCCAGCTCAAAATTAGCACAACAGCATCTTCCTCTCTAAAACACCCCCCTCTGCTCGCTCTCATTGTGGATATGGGCTGTATTTTTTACCTTGTTCATAACTTTCTGCTGCTGTGTGTGGTTCTGCCTCAGTGACACCACCTCCCTCCACAGAACATCATTTTGCCTACAGGAGAAAGAGATGGATGGATGGATGGATTCTGTATATGCAGTTTTTTTTACAGCTTATCACACAGGATAAAATCACAATCAACGTGTAGATGTGATACACAGATAAAGTGGGATAACTGATAAAGTGGTAAACTTAGTCATCTATCATTGTCTGTTTATTCTTCCATTACAATATAAAAAAAACATTAAGTTTATCCTAATATAGTATGGGATGACATTGATGTAGCCTTCTGGATCACATTTTAAAAACAAAACCAGTTGCAAATTATCAAAAAGTGTCCCGTATACACGCTATTCCTAAATACTGTAAACAATCAAATGTACTGTAAAACATTTAAATGGTGTAAAAAGACATAATATGTGGTATACATTGGAATTGGTACATATTAGCCCTTTATTTGATGTATTTATACTATAGAGGATTCTGTGAGAATTCAGTCCCTAGAAATGTATATCTAGCATAGTCACTACCTGTGGGCATCTGATTATACCACTGGACCCCAACTGTCAGCTGAGCTACTGAATGTTCCATTAAAGCAGGTTAAACAAAACACCAAACCATTGAGATTCACAATGCAGAGGACCCAATGAATGAACCAACCACAGAAGTAGGTGAAAAATTAGCGGGATAATATAGGTGAAAGTTCAAGTTGTTGTTAAGGGTACATATATATAACTAAGATATATATATATATATATATATATATATATATATATATATATATATATATATATATATATATATATATATATATAGATTAGGGTGCAAATTATGGCATGGGAATAAATGAGTATGTGTGCACGTGTAGATATGTGTGTGTGTGTTTACTGTTTCATATCCTGCATTTGCATCTCCATGTTCTCCTGTTGGCTGCGTAGCACCTGCACCTCATAAAGCAGCTTACTCAAGTCCTCTTGACGCACTTTGGTCTCCTCACTCTTTACTATCGACACCTAGAAGCCAGTTTTATTATCGTTAACAAAAATTAAAACAAAATCTAAATGAATATATTTTTGTTTATTTAAATAAAATGTAAAATTATAAATAAATTGTAAATAATTATATTAATAAATTATTAATACATGTACCTTTAAAGTTACACAGGTCACTTAGGGTACCATTGTACCCAAAGTGAGTTATAAACATTATTGATAACACTTTACAATAAGGTTCCATTTGTTAACAATGGTTAACAACATTAGTTAACATAAACTAACAATGAACAATACTTTTTCAGCATTTATTAATATTGGTTAATGTTAATTTCAACATATAGTAATACATTTTTTAAATCAAAAGTTGTATTAGTTAACATTAGTTAATGCACTATGAACTAACATGAACTAACAATGAACAAATGTATATTTTTAACTAACATTAACAAAGATTAATAAATGCTGTAAATAATATGTCGCTTATTGTTAGTTTATGATAGTTCATAGTGCATGTACTAATGTTAACGAATGGAACCTTATGGTAAAGTGTTACTACATTATTTATTAACAAATTATAAACAAGTTATATTCTAACTAGAGGTACAAGAATGTACAGTTTTGTACTTTTCCCCCCTGAGAGTTTAATTGAAAAAATTCTAACTTAACTAGAATAGTTTTCATGACACCAAAACTAACTAAAATAAAATAAAAATAACCAAAAATTAATTTTAGTTTTTGATACACAGTATATTATAGAATTCCAAAACTTTACAACCATCCCTCATAAAAACATTTGAAAAAATGCCACTACATAGCAATAACTTTAGATGGCCCTAAGAAATTTAAAGCCCAAATTTAATAAACATATTTAAATGAAATCAGTTGTCGGTTTTGTTTTTTTTAAAACCAGTTATACTTAGAAACTAAAAAACTGTACTGAAACTAGAAAACACTGAAAAAGCTCATATTAAACAAAAACTAACAGGCAAAGAGTGAACAAAACAATAAACACTAAACTAAATGGAAAGGACACACTGAAAATAAAATAGAAACAAAAGCTATATTAAAAACCCAAATCTATAATAACCCTGCTGGGAACACACTCGCACACATACACATTGTGCTGGGACAGTTATAAAAGTAAAGGAGAAAATAAATAAACCTCCAGTCTCTCTGTGTGTGTATACTGTATGTGTCTGTGACTCAGAAGATGAGAGAGAGAGAAAATAAAGCAAGAGTGAGAATCAATTAAAAATGAGACATCTCACCTTGCGTTTAATGTGTTCAAGCAGATGCTCATGGCCCTGGAGGAAATAGAGATGCTGAAACTCTGTGTCATCTCTCTCTGGCTTCACCAGCCCACTCTGCTCAATATTAACCACCTTCCTGAAGCCGTCTGAAAGAGAAATGAGAGGTTAACACACACACTCCATAAATTTGGAGCGTCAGTGAAAGCTTTGAGATGTTTATATGCCCAGATAGATACTTACACATGTTGAGCTGTCGTACAAAGCTTGCCATGTTATTGTGTTTGAAGTATTTAGGCAGAACCTCTTTGGCAAATCTGCCCTGGTCAAAAACATGGAAGCTGGTACCAGTCTAGAAGGGGAAAACAAGCCAATCAAAATTAAAGAGATGGTTCACCCAAAAATGAACAATCTCTCATCATTTACTCACCCTCATGCCATCCCAGATGTGTATGACTTTCTGTCTTCTACTGAACACAAATGAAGATATTTAGAAGAATATCTCAGCTCTGTAGGTCCTTTCATTGCAAGTGAATCAGGCATTTGGAACTCTGAAAAAGAGATAATGTCAGCATAAAAGTAATCCATCAGACTCCAGTGGTTTAGTCAATATTGTCTGAAGTGATCCAGTTGGCTTTGGGTGAGAATAGACCAAAATGTAACTCCTTTGTCTAGTGTACATCTTAGTATTACAGTCTCTAGGCACGATCATGATTTCAAGCTCGATTACACTTCCTAGTGCTTGACGCATGCGCAGAGCGCTAGATGTCACTAATCGAGCTTAAAATCATGATTGTCAAGGAGCCTGCTGTCAAGATGTACAGTGAAAAAGGAGCTACATTTTCGTCTATTCTCACTTCAAAAGACATGGATTAAACCACTGGAGTCTTAATGATTACTTTTATGCTGACGCAATCTCCTTTTTGGAACTTTTGGAGTTCTGATCACCATTCACTTGCATTGTAGGGACCTAGAAGATATTTTCTAAAAATCTTAATTTGTGTTCAGCAGAAGAAAGTTATACACATCTTAGATGGCATGAGGGTGAGTAAATGATGAGAGACATTTTTGGGTGAAATATCCCTTTAAACCAAGTCTCTGCTTTTGGGTAGTTGACATGTCCTGTGACATGCTATATACTTCATCAAAAACTATTTCAAACAGTAGTTTGAATTAGGCCTAACTATTAACTATAGTTCACCCAAAAATAAAAAGAATTCTGTCATCATTACTCGCCCTCATGTTGTATCAAACCTGTATGACTTTCTTTCTTCCGTGGAACATAAAAGAAGATGTTAGGCAGAATGACAACCTCAGTCACCATTCACTTTCTCTGTGTGGAAAAAAAGATACATTGAAAGTGAATAATGACTGAGGCTAACATTCTGCCTAACATCACCTTTTTTGTTTCATGGAGAAAAGAAAGTCATATGGGGCTTGAGTAAATTATGACAAAATTTAGATTTAAGCTTGCAAGTTTTTATGACCACATTAACTGAGAGACTATGAAATATTAAAAATTAATTTGTCACACTGCAGGACCATTTAAATAGAACTATTGAGGCCAAAATGGTTACTAAATATGGTTAAAACTTGGTGACCAGTCACAGAACCTAAAATAAACAGTTTCCCTCATACATTTGTACATATTGCCTACATTCAACCTAAAATCTTCATTCTGTCTTATAAAATGTTCATGGTCATGAGTCAACTACCCTTTAACAGACATTGATGGATAACAAATATATAATGATCATTTTGAATCACAAAACAGATGGCATGTGTGTATGAAACGGGGGTAAGCTCATCATTCTACCACAAGGTCTTTCTGAAAGAGACAGAATTGCAGCAAATCAGAGAGAAGCATCTGCTAGGAGTGGATGAGTGGCCTGCAATGTTTTTCAACCTCATTGAATTCTCACCATCTTCCTGATGTTATTTTAATGCTTTTATGCACTCACAAGCAGATGCTTGAAGATGCTGAAATGAAAACAGCTCTAGCATAAATTATGTTTGGAACTCATGATCTTTTAGTAAAGTAATTGGTGTGCCCTGTACTGGTGATTCACATTTACATACATATATTTAATCATTTAGCAGACATTCCAATTGAGGAAAAGTACAAGTACTTTATCATACAGAAGCCAACAATATTAGCAATAATATATGCCGCTATACCGAATTTCAATAGTAAACCAGAGTAGTACAAAACTTCAGAAAAGTGGAAAGAAGACATTATGAAGATTATGGACATATAGCTTATATAAAGGGAATGAATAAATTAGAAACACATGCTTCTTATTATCAATAGGCTGTAGTTAGAGCTAAATTTCAGAAAATCTATTTTCCGTCAAGATATACTAAATCAGCCTTGACTGAATAAAACACTTTATGTAAGACGTTGAGTGATTTAATCATGGGTCCACAACAGTCCGACACTATTTATCATGAAACATCAGCCAAAGGATGCTATCAGGGTGAACTCACTGTGCTCCAGCATATCAGATGATTGGTTTCTGGGTCCTCTACTAGAGTCCACAGTTTAGTGAGGAAAGCAGGTACATTGCTGGTGTATCCACCATCCACACCTATAGAACCTGGGTTCTCCTGCATGACTAAACTTAGATGTTTCTTTAATCCTGAAGTATTTTAGTCCATTTCCAATGTGCGTTGCTGATGCTGTTCCTCTCTTGTTTCCCTCCTCTCTCCCTCTGTGGCCTAGTCATAGGGCCAAATCAGTCCCTGCTATTGCCACAGGTCAGAGTCAGCATAAAGCAATGGCCTGCAGCATCCCCACTCTACCCCCTCATATAACAAAAGATCCCATAGGAGAACAATACATAGCCACACAAAGCCTAGAATAATGCCACAATAATGTCATGTCAAACAACACAATGCCCAACCACAACCTGCACAGGAGAGGGTGCTGGGCAGATATGTGTGTGTGTGTGTGTGTGTGTGTGTGTGTGTGTGTGTGTATGTGTGTGTGTGTACTTTTTTGTGGATTTGAACTGTCATTCATGTAGTTAAGGTTGTTGTTTAGAAAGAAAAAAAATACAGTACAAAAAATACAGGTGAAATACAGTATATACAAATACACAGTTGGCTTAAAAAGCTTTATATTCTACAATGTACAATTAAATTATACTTAATATTGTTGTTATGAATAAGAAAAAATGTAAAAGATGTAACACACAAGCATGCACGCACACATATTAGTTACAATGGAAAACAATGGATTTTTGTGAGAATTCCAAACGTACTGGTACTTGCTAATAAATTTAACATGTTGAATGTCATTCTTATAATATCAATCCCTCTATTTGATTAACATTTTTGGAAACAACAAAATTAAAAACATTGACTAAGTTTCTTTCCAGTCAAGAATAATCATGCCTCATCTAATGCATCTGCCCCTTAAAAGGCCTCACAAGTCACAACTGCACATACACATGTACCCATTTGGCACTTTTCCAAGCTAAACCCATACCATGTCCAAATGGTGGACTTGTATACAGTATTCTTTGCGTTTGGTTACTTTGGGCTGATTGAGCAACCATCCAGCCAATCACAGGTGAGTTTCACGAGCCGAAACAACCCTTACGTAATAGGCCGTCAGTCAGACAGTCTAATCAACGCATCTCCATTTCTACAAAGTTGCTTTCAACAATGCTCATTTCCATGTTTTTATCGGCATTGATGTTGATCTAAATTAATCATCTAGAGTTGAGGAACACACAAAGGAAAGTTATTTATCAGCATATCTTTCTTGATTGGCAGCATTATGTGAAATGCACTGCAGAAAATAAACAAACAAATGGACAATCCTTCTTTTAAGCACACATTGTAAGTTGAGTTTATATCAGCGCATGAGTCTTCATTAAGTTATTTTTTTCACATTATGTTTGTGAGGTAATAGCTTGATAGATTGTTTTTGTCAATTTAAGCAGATTACTAGTTCTGTGTTAAATATGTAAAGCTATTTTTAATAACAGCTCCTGTTTTTTACCTATATGTTGGTGTGCAGTCGACAAACTGTAGGAAAAAAGATAGATCTGCTGTGTTCTTAGAACACTTAGGCATTTTCTGAAGTGAATAGATATGTAGACACACTTTGAAAATGTTATTGAAAGTCATCATAATTATTATAAGAATATTATTGTTGTCTTTTGATAAAAGTCATGCTCAGCAGCTCACAAACTGGAGGGAAATGATAGATTTGCTTTGTTTTTATAATTCATAAAACCTTTACTAAAGTCTCTCTTTTTTTTTTTTTAGGTGTGTAGACATACACATTTTAAAGGATTAAACTTTTCTTTTGATGGTTGATTCTGTGACTAACTCATTTCACACAAGACACTCATTTGTCACCACCTTCTGGCATCACCAGAAATGGTCACTGAATCATTAAATGTATCTGAACAAATTTTGGTGAACGTTATCAAAACACTCGAGCCACTTGGATATATTTAAACCCCACAATGCACAAGCACAGAGTAAAAAATACAATTGTGCACATGCACAATTATCATTATTGTAATTAATTAAATTATGTATTCAAGGACCAGCTTGTGCTCAATCTTTTATTGTCATGTGTGAAACAGAAGCAAGTGCTCCACAAGATGCCCTTTATTTTTTGCAAAAAATGTTTGCAATTATTTTGCAATACTTGAATCTTTAAAATACTATAAACAAATAATATGAATATATTAATATAAGATTTATATCATACTTACATAATAATGTATACTGTAATATATTAATAACGCACCTACTGATATCTGTGTCCCCCCCACTTTTAAAATGTCTGCTACGCCCTTGCTATACTACTCTTATTACTTCTGCCATATGTGTAGCCTATAGGTGGGTTTCAATCCAACCATCCTGAATGGAAACGCTTGCTATGCGAATATACTTTCTAAATTCGCTTAAAATGTAATGCACTAGGAGGAGGTGGATTTTCTAGAGTTTCGCATTAGTTAAAATGCGCATTAAGGTGATGTAAACGGTTTATTCGCAAAAAGATGACGTATTTTGTCCATTTGTGCATGTGTTATGAGTGTGCGATAGCTTGATGTGACTAGCCCACCGAAAGGTCCGACCTTGGCACACAATTCTTTGAACATAGCGCTTGTCATTCGGAAGTGTTTAACCCACAGCTGGTCGATAAAGTATTGGTCCTCACAATCCGCCAGAACAGTTTTAAGCAGCTATTTCAGCCCACATTATATCAAATATTACACTTATTCTGTGGTGTCTCGTGGATGCATTTAATAATATGAGATACTTGCTCCAATCTTGCAAATAAAACTGTCCCCAAAGCAGGAAGAGGTCATTCAGCTGCTCCATCATGACGAGGCGGCTCCCTCATGAAAATGCGCATTACGTAGTGGATGGAAACACGCAACATTTCGTAATTTTTTTAAGTCGAATTTTTAGAAATGCGCTTAAAAAATGCGAAACATTTTGGATGTATATGGCAAAAATAGTATGAGTAATATGGTAGTATATAATTCCGAACTCAGCCATGCTCTCTTTCCTTCTAACCAGCAGGTGGACCCATAATCCTGATTTTCATTGGAACAAATATATGTATATTATTATAATAGACAGACAGGCTGACAGACAGATATACAGGTAGATATACAGACAGACAGTTGATAGATAGATAGATAGATAGATAGATAGAGTTGGGGGTTTGGTGACTTGTTAGTGCGGTAAAATAAGAATGCAAACATTGCTGTATCACTTTATATCTGATGTAATTTTTAATTAAACTCCAGAAGAAATTATTACCTATATGTATTCATCTGACATCAGTTCTCTTGTCTCTAGACACAAGTACAAGGCCACTTGACCTATACATGTTTCCGTAGTCATGGGGTGCAAGCCCGATTCCACTGAACGTGATAATCAGCTGGCGCATGCAACATTAAAGGTGCCCTCAGCGATTTCTGAGACACATTGTTGATATTCGACCTTAACTGCCAAAACAAACACACCTCTCCCTTCAGTTCACCTTTGGAAGCTCCGCCCCCCAAATTCATGCCAGCGGAGGTCTCTCCACCGCTGAAAAGCCTCGGCGATGTTGACGCGGCTCCTAGCCCTCGACTTTTCATAATCCTTCTTTTTTAGTTTATATTTGTCTGAACTTTTTCTCTTGGTCTGTTTCTCAGCCATTTGTCCTCCTTGGAGTTTCAAAAGTTTGCATCAGCCAGATTTGCCGTCGCTCTTCTAATGAATTTCCCTCTCGCTCTGCCCCCACACCCCATCCTGTGCACACGCAAGAACCACCCCCTGTTGCTGATTGGCTGGAGTAGTGTTGTGTGGATAAATCTGGTCCACTTTGTTTTTGTCCCATTTACACAGCCAGGGCTATGTACAAATACTAGATTTTTTTCAGCCCACCCACGTAACGGACAGCTAGCAGACTGTGAGGAAATATTTGCAGAATTTGACAAAAAGTGTATTGGATTAGAATTACTGAGTGCACCTTGTAATTCACTGGTCAAAAAGTAACTGGTCAGCATCTGTATATGCTAAACAGGTCATAGGCCTTCATCATGACAACTAACTTGTCGTACGGGGCCATTTTAAAAGAACGCGTTTCGTTTTTTTCTACGTAAACATGCGCTAGACGGACGTCTATTTGACATTGCGTCGTCTCGCGCAGGAGCGCCGCGTTTTTTAGACGCAATCTCAGGTAAACAAGATCGTCAACAGGAATGAATGAATGAACAAACGAAAGAACGAACATAACGTAACGTTACCTTTATATAGCGCTTTTCTGACACTATACGCTTAATTTACCTATAGCGTGATGGGAATTTCCTCAACCATCACCAGTGTCCAGAATCCACCTGGAACTCGAGACACCTGCGTCCTATTTCTTGCGCTACGTCTAGTTTTTTAGCATAAGGACACATTTGCAAAACTATCTTTCAAACTGTAATGTAGCGCCATCTCAAGGGCAAGTCCATCTCCGGCCTGCAGCTATACCTACTTGGGGCTATGGGTAAAAAGTGCTTTTGCTTAGAACAGAGCAGTCTTAACCAAGAGAAATGCCTTGTACTTCCTGTTCATACTTCCTGTACAAATAAGGTTAATCAATTTGAGGATTTCACATCGGAAATAAAGAATAAAGACAGGTAAATTTAGTCAATGTATCAAGTTCCATAAGCACTCCTTAATAATAGTAGTCTTTGTTTTGTTTTGCATGAGGAAGCATGTGAGGATACACACTATCAGTTGTTAGTTGTTATGTTGGAGGTGAGTCCATGTTTGTGTGTGTAACTAGGAGTGGGTCGTAACTAGGTAAGGGACCATTTGAAAGCTAGACGTTGATGGTGTAGACGAGAGAATATTGTTGCTAGGCAGTGGTGTAACACACACACACACACACAAAATGCACACGGTTATATATAGTACATATGTAAAATGTGTAAAAATCCATAAAAAAATCAATAATTGGCTATTGTAATTATTGTCCCACATGAATTTACAAAATGTATATCAGGGTAAGTTCCTTGCTGGTATGGTGTACAGGACAACTAAGAACCATGGTATGGTAACTTGATGTTTAATATATATTTAAATGTATAGGTCTTATTAATATTCCTTTCATTAGGCAACTATGAAAATTACTCTAATTAATAAACTAATACATACATAATACGCAATAAACTGTTAAGCACTGTATAGTTTATATGAGTGTAGTAATGTTCACTTTAACATGTTAGCTTGTATTACCATATATAGCCTACATAATAATTAATGGTTATTTTTTTTTCCTGTGTACTATAATGTGATTTTCTGTATATAGTGAAATTGTTTTCCTACTAAGAAATATAAATTCAAATTATTTGATATCACGAGAAAATGCACCACCCACAGCAGTAAAAGGCACATACAAAAAAAGACATTTGATATAATTACGGGCCGCAGAGTTGGGAGGGTTACTTTTTAAATGTATTCCACTACAGATCACAGAATACATGCTGTAAAATGTAATTTGTATCGTATTCTGTTAGATTACTCAAGGTCAGTAACGTATTCTAAATACTTTGGATTACTTCTTCAGCACTGGTAGATTTTTTCACTTGTTTTGACTATAAAAACTCTGCCAGTACAGTAAGACAAAACACACATGTTAAAAATACATTCTCTGAAAAACCTAAATATCTAATGCAGTGTTGTTTCTAAAACAAGATACATCAAACTGATCTTGTTTTAAGGATTTTTAGATATTTATACAGGAAAACAATACAAAAATTATTATCAAGAATAAGATTTTGAACATCAGTGAAACACTTTCTTATGATGTGTTACATTCATACAAGCAGACAGAGAAGTAAGTTTGAAGTAAGTTTGGAGCAGAAGAAATAGAAATAAACCTTGTGTAAATTGTCAACTTGATGCTAAATTAAAATGCTATTTCTAGACATTTTACATGCACATGTTACCATGCACGAACATATTTTTTTATCAAGAAAATTCATGTTGGATCATAATTTATTTTTTCTAGCAAGACCTTTGATATTAGGGCATATATTTACGTTTAGCAGGGAAATAAATTTACAGCGCAAATTATGCTTACTCCAGGGATGCTTATGCATCAGCATTAGATGCTGGAAATGTCCCACCCCTTTCTGAAACGGAAAATATGATTGGTTAGAAAATATCCAATCGCATCTGAAATGAACATTCTGATTGGTGGATCAGTTTAGTCGGACTGTCTGTCTTGCCAGTGCCATCGAAGTATAGGGGCATGTTCAGCCCCGACAAAACGGAAACGGAAACGGTGGTGCATTGAACACCCTGTTGTTTTTTATTTATTTATTTTTTATTAGTAAACTGTAATTTTACAATTGTGTAGCTATAACAATAAATATTATACAATAAGATATGCATTTTACAATATAAATATACAGAAGTATATAAAAAAGGAAACAATAACAAAAAAGAAGTGAATAACTGAACAGAAAAAAGCCAGGGATGAAAGAAAACTGTGAAATAAGAAAATTTAAATAAATATATTGTAAAGCTCGCAAATACTCATAGTTTTTAATGCTTTCTTATTGAAAGAGTCTTTAATATTGTTAATATACATCTTGATTTCATTTAGCAAAACCACAAAGTTGGGTTTTACGCTGATAAATTTAGATTTATGATATGAAATTTGGCTATAATTATGATAAGATTAACTAAATGAAAAAACTGTTCATCTTCTTTTGGATAGTCAGTAAAGCCAAATAGTACATTTTCCCATAATATTGAAAATGTTCTTGAATATGGAATATTCTCAATAATACATTTCTGCACATGTTGCCATAGTGTAACTGGATAATTGCAATGCCAAAATAAATGTAAATAAGTTTCACGATAAACATTACAAAAACCACAATTTGTATTAATGTCTTTTTTTTTTTTTTTTTACTTTTGTAAATAATGATTAGCTGGATAGAATCTATGTATGAGTTTAAATGAAACCTCTCTAACCTTGTTTCTAATATGGTACTTCTGAGGTAGTAACCAAACCATTTTCCAGCATATCGTCTTACCATTTAAAGGAATTCCAATATGAAATAACATATGGTACAGTGATAATTTCTCTTTGAAAAAGATATCGGATAGCTCTATTATTGTTGTTGGTAGTCAATGATAAGCATGTTTTACCAACAAAGGTTTCAGAAACATCAGAAGTGATTATGTCAATTGAACAATGTTGATAAATACCTTTAAACAACATGTGTGTACCTGAGGGAAGAGTACTCTCTTTGAGTAATAGGTATTTTAAATTGTAAAATAAATTCTTCATGAGTAAATAATAATCCTTCTGTATTATATAACTGACTAACTAGTCGAATGTTATTGTCAAACCAGTAAAAAAATGAAAAAAACAAAGAGATTGATTTATGTTTATACAATATATTTCGATTGTTCCAAATAAAGTAGTGGTGAGGGGGAACATTATGCTTATAGATTAAAAACACCCTGTTGTGTTACGCAAGCGTTGCAACTATGGCAGCTGAGAAGGCCATTCTTTGCGTTCTTTTCGAAGAATTTTCGGAGCCTGATGAAATCGGTTTAAATACGTGTTTAATACTACAAAATACGCTCGATGTTACAGTCACTGCCCTTGCCGTCCAAAATAGTAGAAAACATCCCAATCGAGTGAAGAGATATGTGGAAACTGTGGTTCCTAATTATGGTGATCCAACATTTGCCTCGCATTTCAGGATGACAAGGCAAACATTTCTTCTAATGTCTTCAATTGTTGCATACACCAAGCTACAGTGGACACATTTGTAAATGACTTTAGTTGGATCCATTGTGCGCACTGCCTTTTTAAAACGGCGGGGTTTATATACACGTCGCTGCTGATTGGGTAACACCTCTGACACACCCACCAAACGAGAGAAAACGTACCTCAAAACCCGTTTGACACCGTTTCGAGGAAACATGTCGTTCAACCCGGAAACCGTAGCAAAAATGTGCACACACCGTTCTGAGATTGAACGTGCCCTAATTCTCTGCTGAACAGTAATAGTAGTTTTCAAACTGGGATGGGCGTTTCTAAACTATCCAATGAAAGTAGATAATATAAGTCTCCTGCCATTAGTTGCGCTCCTGCCCCCGCTGCTCCGTGCGCGTTTAGATAATAATAATAATAATAATAATAATAATAAAAACACAATTTACTCAACTTGCTGCGACATCGCGTTATTAGACTGAAAAAGTTCCGGGTCAATAGCCTACTTGTTGTATTGGTGGCCACACGTATCATCACTTATTTATGTGGGCATATGCAAAATACGTAGGTGGACTACATTACTGTTGCTAGGCATTTAAAAATAAATTTTTCTGAGCAGATTTATATGTCTCAATTATGGATCAAGCTATCTGGTGTTTGTTTGCAATTTACTTAGTAATAGTATGCATTTTCTCCATATCCCGAAGTGACCTACTTTTGAGATACACTATATTGCCAAAAGTATTCGCTTATCTGCCTTTAGATGCATATGAACTTAAGTGACATCCCATTCTTAATCCATAGGGTTTAATATGACGTCGGTCCACCCTTTGCAGCTATAACAGCTTCAACTCTTCTGGGAAGGCTTTCCACAAGGTTTAGGAGTGTGTTTATGGGAATTTTTGACCATTCTTCCAGAAGCGCATTTGTAAGGTCAGACACTGACGTTGGACGAGAAGGCCTGGCTCGCAGTCTTCGCTCTAATTCATCCCAAAGGTACTCTATCAGGTTGAGGTCAGGACTCTGTGCAGGCCAGTTAAGTTCTTCCACACCAAACTCGCTCATCCATGTCTTTATGGACCTTGCTTTGTGCACTGGTGCGCAGTCATGTTGGAACAGGAAAGGGCCATCCCCAAACTGTTCCCACAAAGTTGGGAGCATGGAATTGTCCAAAATCTCTTGGTATGCTGAAGCATTCAGAGTTCCTTTCACTGGAACTAAGAGGCCAAGCCCAGCTCCTGAAAAACAACCCCACACCATAATCCCCCATCCACCAAACTTCACAGTTGGCACAATGCAGTCAGACAAGTACCGTTCTCCTGGCAACCGCCAAACCCAAACTCGTCCATCAGATTACCAGATGGAGAAGCGTGATTCGTCACTCCAGAGAACGCGTCTCCACTGCTCTAGAATCCAGTGGCGGCGTACTTTACACCACTGCATCCGACGCTTTGCATTGCACTTGGTGATGTATGGCTTGGATGCAGCTGCTCGGCCAAGGAAACCCATTCCATGAAGTTCTCTAGGTACTGTTCTTGAGCTAATCTGAAGGCCACATGAACTTTGGAGGTCTGTAGCGATTGACTCTGCAGAAAGTTGGCGACCTCTGCGCACTATGCACCTCAGCATCTGCTGACCCCGCTCTGTCATTTTACGTGGCCTACCACTTCGTGGCTGAGTTGCTGTCATTCCCAATCGCTTCCACTTTGTTATAATACCACTGACAGTTGACTGTGGAATATTTAGTAGTGAGGAAATTTCACGACTGGACTTGTTGCACAGGTGGCATCCTATCACAGTACCACGCTGGAATTCACTGAGCTCCTGAGAGCGGCCCATTCTTTCACAAACGTTTGTAGAAGCAGTCTGCATGCCTAGGTGCTTCATTTTATACACCTGTGGCCATGGAAGTGATTGGAACACCTGCATTCAATTATTTGGATGGGTGAGCAAATACTTTTGGCAATATAGTGTATATTACAGTCATGATATTGATGAGTTGCACGCCTCCTTGTGAAAGCAAATTTGTCAGTACTTAAACATTAGCCCTATACTTGAATAACTGGCAGTGGCAAGACCATGTTGACTTGCATAGTAAAACTGCACAAAAAGTAAATAAATAAAAAAAATCTACATATTTGTAGTCATATGTGTCCCTGCAGTCATGCTAAGAAATCATAGTTGTCATCATAACCAGTGTCACTTTTTTTTTTTTTAGGGGTTACAAGTGGGAGTCCTGGCTCACTCTGTGCCCTAGGAGAAAGAAATCATGACCAAAGGTAAAAAACAAAACAAAAAACAATCAAACACATTTTTAAATACTATAATATGCCCCCTTGTTTTGAATGGGCATGTTACTTCTGATCGCAGCACTCAGCTCCATCCAGTCATAATTTACAAATCCCATAATGACATGTTGATAAATATTTTCAGTTTAGCCTCAAATCCTTAATCTTTGACACTCTCCTGCCACATCATGTCATGTAACCATCACAGGGGCATGAAATCACTGGTCTAAGGGGGGGAGAGGCCTAACGATCATGTGATGTAAATCTTGAAACCGTCATCAGTGCCTGTAGCGTCGAGGTCAGTCATGATCTCGTTATTAATAAAGTTGAGAGCCAGGATTAAACTAATGAACTGGTGGCCTCGGTCTAGACAGCCTTGGCGGCAACACAGCTGCGTTTATGCAGCATTATGCTAATGCTAATCTGGCCAAACACATAATCCATTAGTAATTAAACACTCAATGAGGAATTTGAACCATGGACACATGTCTGTCCATATCAAGTTCAGACACGAAAATGAAGAAAACGAATGGTTAACAATGATTAAACATAAAGAACTTAATTAAATACTTGTAGAGTATGTAGAGACCCTGATGGTTTGACCCTTGCAGTAGAGACCCTGATGGTTTTTCAAAACAGATTATTGGAGGCAGAGATGAGAATGATGAGGGTAGAGAGAGAGAGAGGAGAGAGAGACAGACAGAGAGAGAGAGAGAAGCAGAGGAAGTCAGAAATATTTCAGTTTGACTGATGTGTTAGGACTGTGACGTTTAACTTAGTTTGGAACAGGGGCCATGGTGAGATCAAAGCCACATGCTCTGAAAAAGTGAAACCCATTTATCCATATCATAGTCCAGAACTGAGTTTGTTTGAGATGAAAGGAGAAGTTTAGCATCATCTTAACTATTCCTTGCATTATTAATATTTTATTTCTTAAATATTTCTGAACATTTTCAGTCTATGGTATTAAAGTGTGTTAATTTACAGCTGTATAGATACTGTAAATCAGGGGTGGACTGGGAAGAGAAATCAGCCCTGGATTTGTAATAAAAACTGGCCCAAAAGTTGTTGAGCGGGTGGTGGGGTGGTAGTTGCCCAAAAGTTGTTGTGCAGGAGAATTGGGGAGGGGGGGGGGGGGGGGGCTTTTTCTGGGTTGTTTGGCAGCTCTGTCCCGTTTCGTGGCTGGCCCACAGGGAAAAGTCCCGGTTCTCCCTATGGCCAGTCCGCCCCAGCTGTAAATACTATTTTTATTTCCTTAATTTCTGATGAATAAACTAGTTTGTGGAGGCTTGGAATCAATATATCCTGTCAATGACTTCCAAATTCAGGGACATGAAAATGACTGGACTGTATTGTCAGGGCGATTTTGAAGTCTAATTGATTAAACCCTTGACTGGCTCATTGATATAAATGCCATTGCAGTCCAATAAACTTCAGTAAGCTAGTTCAATAAACCTCTTGCCTACATTTCCATTCAGAACACATATACAGTACAAGGCATTAGAACTGAGAACAGGAATAGGATCTTTGATATTTCCTTGACTGGCTGATTTCCACAGACTGTATATATAGAGTATATGTAATGTATGTGTGTGCTGTATATACAAATGGAATGACTCACTGGAACCACCAGCTGGCCTCACCATGTTCTTCATGGTTTACATTACATTCTGCAATATTTTCAGAATGTAATTTTCTCTTAGTCTGTGAAACTTGAAACATTTGCTGTCTGACATCCTTATGCTATACTTTAAATAATGTGGCTTGTTAAGGAGAGGTGTGCTATTACCATTCTAAGTGATTGGACTGATGACTTTTGGCTGGCAGATGATAAGGTGGATGAGGAAATCACTTAGACTGTCATTAAAGGTGAGATCCTATTAATGAGATAGTTATACTTTAAATATGAATATTCTTTCACAGTTTACTCACTCTCATGCCATCCCAGATGTTTATGCCTTTCTTTCTTCTGAACACAAATGAACATTTTTAGAACAATATTTCAGCTCTGTAGGTCCATAGTGGCCAGAACTTTTAAGATCCAAAAAGCACATAAAGGCAGCATAAATGTAATCCATATGACTTCAGTGGTTAAATCCATATCTGTAGAAGCGATATGATAGGTGTGGGTGAGAGACAGGTCAATATATACAGTAAGTCCTTTTTTAATATAAATCTCCACTTTCACTTCCGCAAGTGAAACCTTTTTGCGATTCGCATTCTTTGTGCATATCGCCACCTACTGGGGAGGGAGGAGAATGTACAGTCAAAAAGGAATAAATATTGATCTGTTTCTCAATCACATCTATCATATCGCTTCTGAAGGCATTGATTTAACCACTGGATTCTTATCAATTGCTTTTATGCAGCCTGCCTTTATTTGGACCTTAAAAGTTCTGGTCACCATTCACTTGCATTGTATGGACCTATGGAGCTGAAATATTCCTCTAAAAATCTTAGTTTGTGTTCAGCAGAAGAAAGAAAATCGTACACATCTGGGATGGCATGAGGGTGAGTAAATGATGAGAGAATTTTAGTCACAGCGATTTTTTTTTTCTCCCTCAGGTGGTAATCTTAACATAAAAACTCACACCATGGCATCCCTAGATCCAAGCCAAGTCTATAGGGACAGAATATCATAAGGGTGTCAGTGATATGAGGGTGTGCTCTTTTGATCAGGGCCAGTAAATAACCACCCAGAACACCCTAGCAATGCCTTAGCAACCATCCACAGAACCCTGTACATTTACATTTACATTTATTCGTTTGGCAGATGCTTTTATACAAAGCGACTTACAGAAGAGGAACACATAAGCGAATCATCTTAAGGAGACAGTGGTACGAAAAGCGCCATATTACAAAGTTTCACTAGCATCAGAATAGCATTCAAAACAGATTAAAGTGCAACAAGAAATCTTTTTTTTTTTTACTGGTTAAGTGCTCATGGAAAAGATGTGTTTTTAGCTGTTTTTTTGAAGACAGAAAGTGAGTCAGCTTCACGGATGGATTTGGGAAGGTCATTCCACCAACGTGGTATGATGAAGCCGAAAGTCCGGGAAAGTGTTCTGGTGCCTCTTTGAGTTGGTACAACAAGGCGACGTTCCTTAGCCGACCGCAGGCTTCTAGTGGGCGCGTAGCTCTGCAGAATAGATTTTAGGTATGCTGGAGCAGACCCAGTGATTGTTTTGTATGCCAGCATCAGAGCCTTGAACTTGATATGTGCATCAACCGGCAGCCAGTGAAGAGAGTGAAGAGTGGTGTAACATGTGGCAGCAAATGGGTAATTGACATTAAATACCTTGGGGAATTTTTCATGTCCTGTGGTGTGACATGCTATATTCCATCTGAAACTATTTTAAACAGCATTTTGCTAATTATTTTAGAATGATTATTATGTGTGCATTATGACCTCATATTAATTAAAAGACTAGATGGAATATTTGTACTTGTATTTGTCTAACCATATTTAAAATGAGCTGGTGACAGCAAAAAAGTTATTAAAATGGTACTCAACAAAACATAATAATAATAGTAATAACAACAACAACTTTTTTTAATTGCACCTTTCAAGCAATACAGCATAATGTGCTTCACAAGAAAATAAAATCAGAATAAAATAGCAAATACAGTAAGTGCCAAAACAATAAACAAGTTGGATTTTAACAAATGACTTAAATATTCATGAAGTATTGTATTCTAATATTCTATTAAAATTATTCTAATAATCCGTATTCTGATAAAAGTATTCTCATAAAATTATTCTAAATAACAAACAATATCTTTTATGTCACAAACAATTTTTTCACCTGAAAGTACAACTTTGTACCTTTAAAAGGATAGTTCACCCAAAGATGAAAATTATGCAATAATTTAATCACCTTCATGTTGTTCCAAACCTGTTTGACTTTCTTTCATCCATGGAGCACAGAAATAGATGACAATGAAAGAGAATGGTGACTGAGGCTAACATTCTGCCTAACATCTCCTATTGTGTTCCACAGAAAGTCATAGGGTTTGGAACAACATTAGGGTGAGTAAATGATGATATTATCCTATTTATTCTTGTGTGAAGTATCCATTAAAGTACACAGTGGTACCTTTTTCTTAGAGTGTAAAATATACACTGTGCCATATAAAGTAAATTCATATATATTTATAATATCTCAATTTTGACAAAAATAAAGTTCATGGACATGTTATGTCAACTAGCCATGTATTTGTGGGTTCAAACATTTTTTGTTGTTTTTTTTTGTGCATTTAGCTTTGTCCACTCTCTCCCTCTACCTCCTTTCCCTTTCTTTGTTTGCCTGTTAGCTGCTTCTCACTGAAGTGTTCCCGGCTGTGTTCTATTCAGGAGGTAGTTGAATGACTGAGACACTTTTGTGGCCTAAGCCTCCCGTTTTCTCTCTCTCCCCTCCTTTCCTCTGTGCATTATTCAGAGACTGTGCTGTTAATAGCCGAGTCCTCAAAGTAACATTCTTTCTGCTCCACAGAGCTGCTCCTGAACCTCAGCCGGCTCTCAGACAGCCAAAACTACCATGGCTGAAACAGCTAATCTCTCCATTATTCAGGGCAAGGTCAAATTTGGAGCAACACATAATATCAGTGCCTGATTGCACGAGTGTGGACATGTGTGTTCTGGACACGTTTTGAATGTGCTGTCGCTGAGAGTTGGAACAATTATTTTTATTTTTATAAAATGGATAGTTTGTGACTCTAAATTCTGAACTGATGCATTAGAAGCTGTGACTATAAGTGACCTCACAATTTTTATTTATAAGTGAAATTGCTGAGTTGCTTGGCAACTGAAAACAGCCTGAAGTTCTAAGACTAATGAACTATATTATTTTGTAGAAGAATTTTTTATTTTGGTTATAACTTGTAATAAATGTAACAGTTTAGTGAACATTGGTGTCTTTTATCATATTGCTATTGACAAGGGCGTAGCAGCCGTGGGAGACGTGTCCCCCACGTCCCCCAAACTCTTTAAAAAGGTGATTTTTGTCCCCCTCACTTTTCCAAGCTAAACGCATACCAAGTCCAAATGGTGGATTTGTATACAGTATTCTTTGCGTTTTGTTACTTTTGGCTGATTGAGCAACCATCCAGCCAATCACAGGTGAGTTTCACGAGCTGAAAACAACTCTTACGTTATAGGTCGTCAGTCAGACAGTCTGATCAACGTGGCTCTGTTCATTTCTACAAAGTTGCTTTCAACAATGCTCATTTATCAATGTTTTTTTATCAGAATTGATGTTGATCTAAATTAATCATCTAGTATGATGAAGAGGAGAGCGTGTCCGGGCCGTGAGGATGCACGCCTGTCGCTGAATCGTCCTAATCACCCGGGAGGGGGATAAGGACGAGCCGAAGATGCCAGTTCGGGAGAGAGAGAGAGACACACACACGCACGAAGCTTTGTGTGTGTGCGTCTGTGTTTGTTTTGCAGTTTATGTTATGTTTGAGTTCTGATGGATTCAAGTTTTATGTTGATGGTTCAGCTGGTTCCCGCCTCCTCCTTGCCCATTTTAAGAACCTCGTTACATCTAGAGATGAGGAATGAAAAAAATGAGTTATTTATCGGCATATCGTTCTTGATTTGCAGCATTACGTGAAACTGCAGAAAAAAAACTAAGGACAATCCTTCTTTTAAGCACACATTGTAAGTTGAGTTTATATCAGCGCATGAGTCTTCATTAAGTTATTCTTTTTACATTATGTTTGTGAGGTAATAGCTTGATAGGTTGTTTTTGTCAATTTAAGCAGATTACTAGATCTGTGTTAAATATGTAAAGCTATTTTTAATAACAGCTCCTGTTTTTTACCTATATGTTGGTGTGCAGTCGACAAACTGTAGGAAAAAAGATAGATCTGCTGTGTTCTTAGAACACTTAGGCATTTTTCTGAAGTGAATAGATATGTAGACACACTTTGAAAATGTTATTGAAAGTCATCATAATTATTATAAGAATATTATTGTTGTCTTTTGATAAAAGTCATGCTCAGCAGCTCACAAACTGGAGGGAAATGATAGATTTGCTTTGTTTTTATAATTCATAAAACCTTTACTAAAGTCTCTCTTTTTTTTTTAGGTGTGTAGACATACACATTTTAAAGGATTAAAATTTTCTTTTCATCGTTGATTCAATGACTAACGAATTTCACACAAGACACTCATTTGTCACCACCTTTTGGCATCACCAGAAATGGTCACTGAGCGAATAATTAAACGGATCTGAAAGAATTTTGGTGAACGTTGTCAAAACACTCGAGCCACTTGGATACATTTAAATCCCACAATGCACAAGCACAGAGTAAAAAATACAATTGTGCACATGCACAATTGTCATAATAATTTATTCAGGACCAGCTTGTGCTCAATCTTTAATTGTCATGTGTGAAACAGAAGCAAGTGCTCCACAAGATGCCCTTTATTTTTGCAGCAAATTTAGCAAAATTTTGCTATTATTTTGCAATACTAGAATCTTTAAAATACTACAAATATTGAAAGTAAATAATATGTATAAATTAATATAATACTTATATCATACTTGTATATTAATATATACTGTTATATATTAATAACGCATTGTAAATGTTGGGTCTGTGCGAGCCACCTACTGACAGCTGTGTCCCCACCCCCACACACAGACTTTTAAAATGACTGCTGTGCCCCTGGCTAATGCTGCCGTTTTATAAAAGCAATAAGCTACTTGAGTCTGTGCATTACTCTTGTTCCCTGAATATTGTGATAAACATTGAGTTTTTTAGGCAGATACTGGGTATTGCTGTGGCATCATCTTGTTGGTGGTTTTGAACATGTAGAATCAGCCAATGTGAGAAGTGTTATTTTTGATCAAAATATATCAATGATTTTAAGTGAAGTGTGGTACATTGTATAATGTATATAATATAGTCCTAAAGAACGATGCTTAATATCAAACTGAAGTTGAACTGATAACCCATTGGTAATTTTAAATGCATATTAAAGTATCTAAATATTTAAATAGATTTCTTATATGTACGTTCCTTCCTTTTCATTTTGCTGGATATTGGTATTATTAGTTCCGCTTTCACTTGTTGCCACTGGGAGTGTTATAAGGGCCACATGATCTCTCGTGAGATCAACAAATGACAGTAGAATGGAGGAAGAGCGCATGTTTCTGGACTTTACAGGTGCTACTGTTAATGCTGTTTGCTCAACAATCATTTAACAAAGATGCTTGAATTATATCCCATCTTGTATTCCGCGTTATTATTATGATACCTATGCCTGGCGGAGACTGAGATGCTGCTACTGCAGATGATAAAAAAAAAACGTTATGCAGGACGCGCCGGTTTGTGTAAATAAAGCACTTAGCGCACGTAAGCAAACGAACCAAACTCTAAGCAATTCTGTTACTGTAAGTATGAGATGGACTTGTGGAGCACAGAACTGCTCTGAAAACACTGTAATAATGCTCTAACTTAATACAGACTGGACAGAGCAGCGCAAATCAACTTTGAAGCGAGCAGACTATTTATTCATTTAATTAAATCACAGACCTTTGCATTTTTATAATCGCACAAGGTCATATTGCGATTTCGATTTTATATTGGTTAATTGTGCAGCCCTAATCTGCATGTATGTAAAATGCATGAACGTTGTTATGGTGTTCAAGGACATGCTCCATATACTATGGGGCAACTAATATATTCTGTCACATACAGTATACAAAAAGAGGATGACCACCACAGCAAAGTCAGTCTGAATGTGAAATCATAGATCCAAAATGAAATTAAATTACATTCTGCATGACAATCCTCATTCTCTCTGTACCTAAATTTGTGGCTGCACCCAGATTTAATAGTCTTTTGAAATGTGCCACATAATTATTGCTTGAAGCAAATTTCTCAGGCTTTCTTGCTTCTGTTGTGTTGTAAGGTTAAGATTCAGGAGCTTTGATAAGGTGTCTGACAGAAAAGGTGCTTTTCCACCTTCAGGCCAAAAGGTTCAAAGCACAGTGAGTTTCAGTTCCAGTAGCATTGCCATTTGAACGCGGTTCGATACAGTACAATTAAGAACCATTCCCGGGCTGGATTCCTCATCATAGCTACCTACTGTAACTACTCAGGACAGAGAACTGTGCTTTAGTGACGTGTTGACTTACGATTGGCTTGCTCAGTTAGTCCATTTAAATCCTGATTTTGCCGCAGCACGGTGGAAAAAGAAACTGTGCAAAGGAGCTTGGATAGGTACTCAACGGCCCAGTTCCGTAACGAGAACCATTAGGCCAGATAGTGGAAAAGCACCTATTATAATGTATTCATGATTCACATATGTTATGTACACACACATGGTACCTTCAGGTGCTTGGAAATTGCTCCCAAGGATGAACCAGACTTGTAGAGGTCCACAATTGTTTTTCTGAGGTCTTGGCTGATTTCTTTTGATTTTCCCATGATGTCAAGCGAATAGGCATTGAGTTTGAAGGTAGGCTTTAAAATACATCCACAGGTACACCTCCAATTCAGTACACCTCCTATCAGAAGCTAATTGGCTAATTGTCTAAAGGGTTGACATCATTTTCTGGAATTTTCCAAGCTGCTTAAAGGCACAGTTAACTTATAGTATGTAAACATCAGACCCACTGGAATTGTGATATAGTCAATTAATAGTGAAATAATCTGTCTGTAAACAATTGTCATACACAAAGTAGATGTCCTAAACGACTTGTCAAAACTATAGTTTGCTAATATTAAATCTGTGGAGTGGTTAAAAAATGAGTTTTAATGACTTCAGCCTAGGTGTATGTAAACTTCTGACTTCAACTGTACCTGTTTCACTTGAAACTTTAGCCCTTCACATTTGAAAGAAATTTGTCCAATACACTCATGTCTAATTCCGGCCTGGTCTCATAAAATTTCTGTGACAATGGCAACATTTTTGCAAACCAAAAATTACATGCTTCATTACACGTTTGGTGGCTGGTTCCCAGTGAAATGTCCCAGGGTGAAATTATGTTGTAATCAGACTAGGTTATCAAGGTGAATATTAGACAGATGTTTTAATAAGTAAAACGTACCTCCCTAACCTAAACTTTAACCTAAACCTAACCGTTAGTGTTCATAAAAAATGTGAGGTGAACAAAACAGACTTCCTTAGCCTTAAACCAACACCTAAACCTAACCGATCATGTCCAACACATTTGACATGAAAAGCACATTTACTGAAGCAACCATGTAATACTGTGTCGCTTCTATGGCACTTTCGCTTTACTTTCACTTTGGTGGCTTGAGCCTCGGTCTCCAAATCCAAAGTCCAACACTCTTCTCAGGTGAGCTACAGCACAAGTTAATCACACTGGAATACGTGTTTAAATGTAGGTGTGTCTTTAATACAAGTGCTAAAATATGTAATTTTTCAAGTGATGTGTTAGAGTAAAAGTGTTTGATATAATAACATAGGAGGGTGTGAGTAAAAGAGCTAAAAAAAATGTCCTAAACAGTCATAGTACCCGTGATTTGTGCAAAAGTGAATAAAATGCACAGCTGTTGTAGCGCCTCGAGTTAATTTCACCAGAAAACTGCAGCAAAACATAGAAAGCAGCATGTAAAACTCAGTTTGCAAAAATTTATTTATAGTAATACTCATTCTATAAGTCATGAGAACAGGTTTTCTAATTCAATGGCAGAGCTCTTATAAGGCAAAATTTGGAAGGAAACCAAAAATATTCATGCTGTAAAAGGCAAAGAAGAGCTTTTAAGAATACTCTTCATAAAATATGTATAAAATATACCTTGCAAAGACAATTCTAAATGCACTAAACAACTTCCAGATATAGGCCTTGATTGAACAGCAAAGGAAAACTGGTTGGTTTGTGCCTGAGCTCAAGTTTCAGACTGATCTAATGGTGAAATCGGAAACAGTAGGATGACTTTTTGTTCTGTGCTTATAAAACAAAACACTGCCCCCAGTGGCCAAAGCTACTGGGTGCCTATACTGGGCGTACTGTTTTTGGAAATATAGGCACTTGTGAGCTACAATTTCCATGTGAAATGTCAACGGAGGGGTGCCAAAAGGGAGTTGTGAAGTGAGTTATTTTCAGCTGTACAGGATGTAATACAGTGAAGAGGAATGCATATTTTAAAAACAGTAAACCTAACCATCAATGGAGT
Organism: Myxocyprinus asiaticus; assembly: GCF_019703515.2. Taxonomy (NCBI): domain Eukaryota; kingdom Metazoa; phylum Chordata; class Actinopteri; order Cypriniformes; family Catostomidae; genus Myxocyprinus; species Myxocyprinus asiaticus. Next base: position 23,301,328 of record NC_059361.1, on the reverse strand, counting down.
AAAAATGTAATGATAGAGGGAAAAATACAACCTCCAAATTGCACTAATTGCTCACTGATTATGCAAGCGTGATTACTTCCTAGATTCAAAGCGTGATCTGAACCCGTCTCTCCCATGCTGTTGACGCAACGTGCTTCAGATTGCACAACAGTTGAGGTAAACACACTGGAGCCGATGCAAAAATGTCTGATAGGAGATGCCGCTTGTTGGTTAGTCTGCATAATGTGGCTGATCCTAGGGTACCGGAACTGTCGGAAACAATGTGCCGACTTGCCGTGTGATCATGTTGCAGTTGGCCCATTTCTCTCAATGTATTTCATACAAGGACAAACACAGAAATGGTGCTCTGGAGGTTTTTTATGACAACCCTGTTCTTCAGTATGTCTTCCTTCAAGATGAAATGAAATAATGTGTAGTGGTGACAAAGTCTTTTAATGTGGCCTCTGAGCCCCTGTGTGACTAGTGTGAATTAAATCCTTTCACATCTTCCGAAGTGTTGCTGTACACCTTTTTTGGTCTCTTTCTCTGTCTCTCTTTCTTCATATTTCATGTGCTTTGTATCCTAAGCTCATTTTCCACCCCCACTCTTCTAGAGGAGAAATCCTGTGCAGGAAAGAAATTGTACATTACAGTTCAAAGCTGAACCAGTAGGTAAAGTCCTAACCATTATGACCTGCTGTTCTGCTGGTCTATATACACAGACTGAAGTCTAGTTTTGCTTTACAGAAAGACAGAATGTCCTCTGACTTAATTACACAGAAGGAACTGAAAGTCAGCAGTTTTAGAGGATGTCATGAATCTATGTTCCAAAGTTATAGTAACAGCCGGGTATTATCAGTTTCATACTGCAAAACAGCTGTAAAACTGTATATTGCCTTTCTCAAATGAAATTAAAAGATGATTTTATGTCAGCATGTTTAGATAAAGTCTTTTTAATTTAAATTATTTATCTGCTGTCTTAAGCTTGAATTGAGCTGCCTACCTTAGTGCATTGGCTGTTTTATTAATTTAATATACTAGACATTAGAAATATATTGTCTCTCAGATGTCATTTAGGATAGAACATTTACGTTAGCTGTCTATGTGGATGTTTTATCTATAGAATATATATTTCTGACTCGTAGTGATATCTCACAAAGCAGCCCCATTGGTAAAGGACACTCTAGTTCAGTGTTTCCCAACCTTTTTTCTGCCACGGCACAATTTTTACGACTAAAACATTCTACGGCACACCACTATCCCACATAGGCAAACCATCGTCAATATTTTTCCTTTTCAAGAACTTGTCCATGATTCCTGTCCATCTTAGTAGCGTGTTTACTTGTAATGTTTGAAATTCGGCTATGCACAAAAATAAAACAAAAAAACAAATCACATAGGTAGGCTACGCTGTGTGAGGTCACAGGTAGCAAGAATGCAAAATGGGTAATGAAAAAAACAACAAATTTGCTTCTTTTCTAATTTGTAGATTTGTTCTTGCAATGCCACAACAAATTACAGGGATGCAAACTCATGAGGGGCGAAAAAGGTAAGACAATCACTGGTCCACGAACATTATTTCTGGGGATATATATATATATATATATATATATATATATATATATATATATATATATATATATATATATATATATTTTTTTTTTTTTTAAAGAATAAGCTAAAAGCAGCAATTCCAGCTATTTTAGTGATTCAAGTTTATTCAAGTTTACAACTGTGCAGAATTAGCTGCAAAATAAAGAGTATTTTGGTGAGGCTTGCTTCTGTTTCACAAATTTGTTCAATTTTATTAACTGATTAAATGTCACTAGGTGGCGACAAATGAGTGTCTTATGTTCTATGAGTGAGTCATTGAATCATTTTGAGTCCTTCATGACCGAAAACTACCAAGAGACTTTATATTGTTTAAGCATTAAAAGAACAAAAGCAGATCTTTAGTCTTCCTTCAGTCTGAGCATTATTTTTCATCCAAAAAGACAACAATAATAGTCTAATAATAGTGAGTTTCAATAACGTCCTTACCTTCTCCGTTATTAAAACTTGCATGGCTACAAATCTGCTGACTTCAGTATAAGAATTATAAACACAAAACAGATCTACAGTATCATTTTCCTACAGTAGCCTATTTAAACTGCTGAGCATGGCTTTATCAGAAAAGACCACAATAATAGACAAATAATAATCATTTTGAGTTTCAATAATGTTCTTTCGTTATTGTAAAGCGCATTTCACATGAGTTGAGTCGAGGCGTCTACGCTCCGTTCAACGCCAGCGTCAAGCGCCGCATTGCCCTCCACATGACAAGAGTTGCAGAAAGCGTCACAGAGGGGCGATTTTATGAGTTTGCCATGTAAAACAGCGGGAGGTGTGCACAATAAACACTGAAAACATGTATTTGGAAGAGAGAAAAAAGCTTGCAGTTGCTTTGATAGCAGAAAGTAATAAAAGGACTCGTTTATGTTTAGGTCTAAGCGTTTTCTTGATGAATTTAAATTAGTTCAATAACTGGGGTCTCTGATATTCGTAAACGATAAGGTAATATTTAATTAAAAGAAATTGAGACATTCAATGTCTCTTCACAAATTTGGACAGTTTTTAAATATTTCTTGTTGCTTAGTACTCGCAAAAACATTATTGGTGAAGCAAAAACGTGTGTGTGAAAAACACTTTGGTGTAAAGTGGCGTCACTTCATAGACTTCAGTGTATTCTGCAGTGCTGACGCGAGTCATGTGAAAGACCCTTAACGTGTATGTAACGCAACTCTCCGGTCATTGCTCTTCACAATCACAAAAGTGACCGATTACTAGTGTTCCGCGGCACAGTGGTCGGGAAACACTGCTCTAGTTGGCAAAGAATTGCTAGGACAACCAGTGAAACTGTAACCTCGCCCTCATCACTGTCAAGGGCACCCAGTGGAGCTCATTTAAACAAAAGGTTAGAGGAGGTGGTAGAGGGATAAACTTGTGAGAGCAGTGTTTATCTCCTGAGAGAGTAAATTATTTCTTGTGCCCTATAGAACTGCTGGTTGAAAAAAAGAGGAAGAAGTGGACCTATAAAATAATAATTGTTTGAGAGTTGTGATATGATGATCTGAGGTTTTTTTGTACTGAAGCATTAAACCTAATTCTCTTCAAAATGGAAGAACTGGCTAGTTGCATTGTACATGGCATCTCAACAACTATGAGGATGATGCTATTCTTTTTATAATTTGATGCGGTTAGTCAAGACGCAAGTATTCAGATGTATTTTTCATTGAAGTGTTCTTTGGACAGCGAGGAAGAGGGAACCCAAAATGTATGACTGGAGAAATGTTGTAGAAGGGGATCAAAATTAGGTAACCGGTTTTCTTATTACAGTGACCTTGAGGGTATCAAACCAAACAATAATTTAATTTTACAAGTGGCTTTAAAGTGTAAGATTCTGTGTTGTAGAGACAAGTTTTAAACGTTCTGAATGTGGATGTTTGCATACAAACAGGAAGCTAAACAGCTGGTATTTTGGTTTGAGCCACACCAAGCAAGTCATGGCACTCCGAAGTCTGTAGAGATGATTAAAACTTCAGCAGAGCTTCTAAGGTTACGTCCACATTAATCCGGATATATTTGACAACGTGTTGTTTTTGAAATGCTCTCCATTTTCAAGCATTTTCCAAAAGTTTCTCGTCCACATTGAAACTTATGAAAACTCCTAAATCTACTTACTGCACATGCGGAGAAGACCAACAAATGTAAGGTCTGACACATAATTGTCCTAGTATTCCGTCGCTGGACAGCAATTCCAAGTAAACTTCCCATCGCCTTTGAAGGAATGCATTGTGAAGGTTGTACAAAGTAACATTTATCTTCAACAATGCTATCAAAGTGAATAGCAGACAAAACAACATGGGCTGCCATCTTGATTGTTTTGGGTTGAACGGATCACATGATTGTGTCACATGACAACAAATATATCATAGTTTTCAGATAATTCAGTTTTCCCTCTCCACACGACAATGCGAAGATGGCATTTTCAAATGTATCCATTTGGGAGAGCGTTTTCGAAAAGCTCAGTTTTTGCTGTCAAAAATGCCATCTCAGTGTGGACAGAAGCGCAAAACATAGAGAAAAAAATGCATTTTCAAATGAAAACGTATTAGTGTGGATATGGCCTAAGCCTCAGCTTCTGCCAGTCACTTGACTGTGAACAAAATTAAGTCCTAATAGGTCTTGCAAACCATAATCTTTCAGGACCTTAAATGGAAGGCGTACTCCGACTCTGTTATTAAATAAAGTCTCAACAGAAGATTTACTTTGCTACAACCGTGGAAGACAGAAGACTTCAACACATAATTTGTTCAGCAGGAGTCTTTATGAACACTACTCTGACAGAAAAGATTCAGAAACATAATTGAAAAAGTTTCTTCTACCTAAACCTTTTAACTAAAAAACTTTCCTGACAATTTTGCATTGCACTTTGGACCCTATACATTTGCTGGCCTTTAGCACCTTACACCTCTTACCACAAAGGCCATTCCATTTACCTTTACATTTATTTGTGCTTAAAGGCAGTACAAGATTCATACAAGATTCAATATTTTAACACATGAACATTCCTGCACAAATTCAGTATACTTTGAATCAACATACCAAGTCAAGCAAAAGCTTGGTGATTAAACTCAGTTCTGACTTGCAGTGTTAGTTTGTAGCCTGAAAGCTTCTTTTATTCTTGAACCATCGCCCTTATATTTTCTCTGATCTTCTCTCATAGGCCACATCCTGACAGTCATTATGGCATAATGACCACAAGCATACCCCATTACAGCTAATCATATGCATTACTACTAAACTAAGAAGAGTGAAAGAGACATAAACATAGAATGAAAGAGAAACACTTTGTAAGCACTGAGGGTATTGCATTACCCATTCTGTTTCGCTGCATCATTTAGTAAACTCTTTCTTTTTCCATTTTTGCTGGCTGTCCTGTCCTAGATTTGTTTTTGTTTTTTTATTATATCTTGCATGAGTAAAAAAATGTTTTTAATAATATCTCTATTAAATTTTTCAGGTATTAAAAAGAGAACAACAATGGCGAGAGGTTCTATCCACAAACAGGTCTTTGAACAAACAAATTAGATGACAGAATTAGATTAATATTTATTTTTTGATAATATAGTCATCTTCAGTGTATCATTGCTGTTAAAACAGGTTTCACCATCACTATTTGCAGACTCTTTCCTATTAATTCATGATGATGCTTGCATGCTTCCCTGACACTCTGGCATCATATTAGAAGAATTTATTGTGTAAGGGCCACAGAAAGAATTCTGGACCTGAGCTAATGTGCCTCTACTCAATACTTCTGATTGTGGATGTTAACTCAGTGACACATGGCCATGTTGTTTCAGAAACATATTGCATAGATTGATCAACAACAGATTCTCTTTATTATAGATTATCCTTATTATAATCATTTTGTTATGAATTGTAATGAAACTATAGCATTGCATTGAGTAAATCTACCATTCATAAACAAGTTTGCAACAAAGGTCATGACCCCATTACCCCTGAACTTTTGATCATCTCCTCTGGGGGAAGACTGCAATTATCCTTCTCTGATGATACAAGCGTTTACACACCTATAATGTCATTTATTCATGCAAGTGATGTATGCAGTAGCACGGCAAAAATGTCCTCAGCAGAGTGCTCATACAAAATGTTTACTTGATAACGTTTTAGCTGTAAATCGCCACTGTAAGAAAAATAACTTTGATGTTGTCATGATAAGAATGACAGTGTGCTGAATGTATACAGCCACACAAAGTTCATAGTTCATTGTTAATGTAAATACACTGTAAAAAAGTGACTATGTGCAGTTTTTTCTACCTGGTCTGACCCTTAAATAATACATTTGTGATGTAACCTAATGTAGTCAGGTTGATTCAGTCATATTAAAGCCAGTTCATTTAGATGTTACCACTTAAAGAAATTTTTTAGGTTACCTGATATATTACAGTGCACATAATTAACTGCTATAGAAATATATTGCTTGCTTTCCCTGGTTAAATAATGAAAGAAATATTCCAGGTTCAGTACAAGTACTCAATCGACAGCATTTGTGGCAAAAAAAGCAAAAATCTGGGTTACTGTGAGTGGAAGTGAATGGGGCCAATTTTTGGAGGGTTTAAAGTCAGAAATGTGAAGCTTATAATTTTATAAAAGCACACATTAATTCTTCTGTTAAAACTCATGTTTTATTTGAGCTGTAAAGTTGTTTAAATCGTAATTTTTACAATCGTTTTAGGGTTTGTTGACATTACATCGTCATGGCGACAAAGTTGTAAAACTGGATATAACTTTACACAGAAAAGGTTAGTAAGTGATTTTATCACACTAAAACCATGTTAACACACATATTGTTTATGTCTTGTGGCTATACTTTTGAAATAGTGAGTATTTTAACGTTTACAGATTGGCCCCATTCTCTTCCATTGTAAGTGCATCACTGGAACCCAGATTTTTGCTTTTTTTTTTTTTTTATTTTAAGAAAAGGAGGAACGAGTCAAAACAAATTTTTGTGGTAATCAGTATTATGCCACAAATGCTGCGATTCAGCTTAACTTGTATTTAACCCGGAATATTCCTTTAGTAAAGTGTGAAATGTACCTGTAAAGCCATTTTCTCAAATTCAGACAGAACTTTACTCAAAATCTGAGTTTGGATGTAAATAAATACATCATGCTGTTAAACTTTTGTTATCTTAGCTCTGCATGTAATGCTGCTGTATTTTAGGGCATTTCAAACTAAATACAGATTTCACTTTCAGGTTATGGTTTACAGGAAATGAGAAGAACTGATCTCAGTCTCTTGTCTCACTTCCATCTCTTCACGTTTTCATTATGCCTCCCATGACTCTGGTGAACCAAAGAAGCATTCATGATAACCCATGACAAAACCTTGTCATTATAACACATTTTTATGACTGTGTATGATTCACATGATATGTTTGTATAATGAAATTGAGAACATAAATGGTTATATGCATTCTACGAATGCTGAAAACAAGCCCAGGCGAACTGCTTTGTAACGGTGCGTGGGTGGATATCCACTGCCAGATTCACAGATTCAATCACTCCTACCAGTCTCTCTCTCACCTCTTCTCTGTTCCATTCTCTCTGTCCCCCTCCCTTTCCCTCTCAAGTCAAGTCAAATCAAATCAACAAAGCTGCATTGGTTTGACTGTCAATAATAAGAAAGTGTAAAGCATTCAAATGGTTGCTATTGGTAAGAGCATCATATTTCATATTTATTTTAAATCATATTTATTTTAAGATGATCATTTATCACCAAAAAAAAAAAAAATAAATAAATGTTTGATTACCTTATTTTTATTGATGTAATGTCAACATCTTATAATGGCACATTACGGTCCTGTACTAAATCTATAATATGGGGATGCTGGCAATAAGTGAACAGACTGTACACCCCTCATTCATGCCAAACAAAAGGTAAATCCTTTAAACTAGTGTGTTTATATTGTGCTCTTTTGAATTCATCAGGCTTAAAAAATAAAATTCATTAGACATGCAATACAAATACTTTATGAAGCATTTATCTAACCAGAGAATTAGAAATAAATTCATGTTTATAACAGGGGCATTGGAGGTGTTGACAGAGGCAGTTCAATTTAAAAAATGCTGGCAATAACATTGGACTTTCATACATTATTTTAATGCTTATAAGATTATCCACGCACACACACACACACACACACACACACACACACACACTCAGTGGTTTATATGCTGTCAGTTTTACTCTTTTTTTTTAACAGTAGCAACTTAAATGCAATATGACAATCAGGCATCCTTTCTTTTATAGCTCATTTGTGACTTCATCAAATCTAATTTATTTGAATAAATATATTTATCTTTTTTATCCATTACAATTTTAATTGAAATAATCTTTATTATTAGTGACTATGAAATCTTATTTATTTGAATAAGTATATATTTTTTAATCAATTTAATTAACATAAAATAATACTCTCTTGAAACTTGCGATTAAAATATTTTGTCAACAGCTTTTTTGTGTCAATATAAATATTTTTTATTCCCTCATCAGATTTCTTGTCTGTTTGTGTTGCTATTACAGGTTGTCAACACTAGGCTAGTGGCCACACCTTTCTGTGATTCTTCCTGTGGCAAGGGCCCAGTCATCGGCTTTAAATCAACCGTACTTCCACCATAAGCCCCATTCTCTTAGCCCAACGAACACAGTGCAGATATATTCCACATATTCCCGCTCAAACAAGCGTGTGCGTCTCGCAAAACAAAAAAGAGAAGCGGATTTAGTCCCCCTGCATATAACGGTTTAAATCTAGCTGTACTTAACAGTGCGCGATTCTAATGCTCGCTTGAGCATGCTCGCGCGCGCCGTCTCTCTCTCTCTCTCTCTCTCTCTCTCTCTCTCTGCTCCTGACGTCAGCGAGATTGTCTGAAAGCGTCGAGCCCAGTGCGCTCTCTCTCAATACTGACCCTCCATTGTGAGCACGCTAACGATGCCAGCGCTCGCAGTCGCCGCCGCCGCCCAGTAGAGAGAACCCCCCCCCCCAACCCCCAGCCCGAGGACCGAGCACCACGACCCCGCTACAGAGACCGATTGCGCGCGCGCAAGAGACGGAGACACTCTTACGTTCCAACCCAACGTTGTCTTTTGCGGGATTTAATGCTCTAGCTAGTCGCTGACAGGGAGAGAGAGAGAGAGTGTGTGTGTGTGTGTGAGAGAGAGAGGGATAGGGACAGCCTTTGAGAGGGATAAGGAAGAAATACCGAGGGGGAAAAAAAAAAGGATTGCTCGCTATTTCTCACCCTGACCATTTTGGAGATAAAGAAGGGCCGAGGTTCATCTTACCATGGGATGTACACTGAGCGCAGAGGAGAGAGCGGCTCTGGACAGGAGCAAAGCCATCGAAAAAAACCTCAAAGAAGACGGAGTCACTGCTGCTAAGGATGTGAAATTGCTCCTGCTAGGTAATGCGGAGTGGACCCGATCAAATCTATTTGTATCCGACACATTTCGGATGCTATCAGTGTCGCAGTCTCTCATCCGATGAATACACATATATTAATGAGAACCGTTGGATTTCTCCATTGTGACAGGCGATCTTATTCCTTTGTGTCTGTCTCTTCTCCACAGGGGCTGGGGAATCTGGGAAAAGTACCATCGTGAAACAGATGAAGTAAGTGTCATGTTTTAAATGACATCCATCAGTCAGTGTGCACTGTGTGAGATTGGACACACACCCACCCACCCACACCCACACACCTACCCTCTATTGCTTGATGGCGAATTCTTAGGTCCGCCATATTTTCTCTTGACATTAAGATATGAGCGTGCTGTTACATTGTAGCCGTGACACGATGTTTCATAAATTGTTATATAGGCCTATTGTGGCTGGAAGAGGCGCTTTCGGTGTGCTGTTCAGGAAAATGGTGCTGAAAGTGGGGGACCGTGTTTCCTAGTTTAAGGGGCCGTTCACACAGAACGCGTCCTTGAGCTGAAAACTAGACGCAGCGCAACGGACAGAGCAGAACGCAGGTGTCTTAAAACGCGACATTTTAAGTGCTTTTTAAGTTGACACGGCGTCAAAAAAACGCAAGGTGCTGTGTAACGGTCAAAGACGTCCGTCAAACGCATGTTTACACAGAAAACTATTAAAAACAGCATATACGAAGGCACAAATGGTTTCTAATGCTTCATTGGCTTCCCTTCACCCTCACACCGATTTCATTGAAGTTTGCTGCAATGACAAACGTTTTGAGATAGGTATATAGCTTTATACAGGTAACTGTATCAGTCAGATAATTCATTGGGCTGTGCCTCACAGTTCAGCACCTGCAGACACTAAAATGCAGCATTTTTGTAGCAAGATATAGCGCATGTTTCCTCGTTGAATCGTATGCAGTTAATAGCCTTCTGTTGACTGAGAATGCTACAAGCGGAGCTTAATGGCAAATTGTGTCTATAGATAATGCTTTCGGCCTTCATGCGTGTGTTGCCTGATGCTTATGAATCTTGATGAAGGAAGAAGCATTGACACCCAACCAGCCGTACTTCCTCACGGCCATTTTTATTCACAAGATGCCACTGACGGTCTATGCTTCTGTTACCGCGTGGTTTCAATGCAACATGGTATTTTAGTCAATCCGCGTTTATTAAATGTTATGTGAATGCAGGTCCTCTAGTTATTTTGTTATTTGAATGGCTTTTTAATATCATCTGTTGACACTGGGTAGGCTACTGTGTGTGTATTTGAACAGAATAAATATAATTATGTATGATGACTGATAATAGGCGTTAAAATGTGAGTGTGATTGTCACATGTCGAGCTGTAGCAAGCGCAATTTATTGCTAAATGCAAAGCTTTCGATGGAGAAACGCCTCCCATTCTCAAGTGTTTGCACGAGCTCTGCCTTTGTCGAAATCCGTAGCCCGTCCAAATATAATTTTATCTCTGGCTTGGCTATGTTATTCTATCACAGAGCTCTGTTTAATGTGACTCAAACACGCATGTAATTAGCATGGATGTGTTTTGAAATAGCGGATCGGAGAATTTCAGGCGGTTTCAGTGGTGGACAGCGCCCTGCACAGCCTTTTTCTGTGATCGGCTTTCTTCGGCCATTTCCGGGTTTCTCCGTCGTTAAGAGCGTTGAACCTGCGGTGGCGGGAAGGAAAACGGGGGATGGATTTTTACGGCTCTTGTGTTTCCCTCTCGTGTTCAGAGAGACAGATGTTGTCTTTTTTTATTTTACCACATACTAATAACCTTTACTTCAAATGATTTAAATATTGTATTTGTGTATGGCTGTTTTATGTCTTAAATACAAAGCTTAGCTATGCCATTTGCAAAATAAGCTTCTGACAGGGAAGTATTTCATGATGAGTTCAAGTTGTGGCTGTGGTGAAACTAGATTAGTAATTAGTTTTCAGTTTCCAATTCAAACAGTATCCTCCATTGAGTTGCTTGTCAGCTAAAACCAAAGTAATGACAATATTCGCCAAGGTGCTTTAAAGTCATGTAGCAAATGCCTCGGGCATATTACTAAGTCATCAAAAGAGTGATGACTCTTTCCTCTCCAAGGATTCACTGTTGCTTGCTCTGATATGCTTAATTGGGTAATAAGAGAGTCTCATGATGGAGCAGGTTAAACTGTTTGGGTCCTAAAGGAGTGAGGAGTGGAGTATGCACTGTAATACGCTATGAATGAGTTGCCTTTTCAGGGCTTTTGTTGAACTTAACGGGACCTTTAAATGTTCCACTACTGTTACATGTTACTTACTTAAAAAGCTCTTTAGGATATTGCAGATTCAATGTATTGCATTGAATGTAGTAATACATTATGTTGTGAAATACGTACAGCCATAAGCGGTTTGAATAGTCTAATTTTGCAATCTGTTATTATTATATGATATTAGAACATAAAACAAAGAAATAAGAAGCCCTGTGTCATCCTCACATGTCTTTTTAAGACCTAATGCTTTATATACTAATGTGAAAGAGCAGTTCCCTAATGGTTGGCAGAGCTGACTGATTTTGTTATGTCTCCCAGCCTCTCCTGGGACAGTATGTAAGTAAGGCCTTTACTTGTCGTGCCTTTCTGCATGAAGGTTTATGCATATGTGATTATGGAAGAGTGCTGTGTTGAATCTAGATCTGCCTGGCCACTATTCTGAACCATCCTGTGGTTTTGGCTGGGCCTTTCGTCCACACGGTGCAGGGCAGATGGTGAGAAAGACACAGCACACCAGCAACTTTCACATTTGCTAAAAGCAAAGTGGGCACTTTAAATACCCCCACTGTGTGTTAGATGGTTTTTAGGCTTTAGCTAGATCAGGGTTGTCAAACTTATTGTAGGTTGTGGGTAGGGCTGTCACGGTTATGAAATTTGGCTGACTATTAATTGCGATTCTGACTATTTATTGACTGTTTTAGGGTTCTTTGGTTCATTGTCTTTTTTAGGGCTTTCACAATTAAATGTCATATAAATTGTCACATGTGTCCTTCATAAACCTTAAGAAGTCATTTTTACATATTTAACTTCAAATATATAAATCAAATTATAAAATAGAGATATATGATTTCTTTTAAGGCTTTAAAAACTTGAATGACATGAAAATATCAAATATATTTCTAAATACATAAAGCTGCACTATGTAAGAGTTTTTGGTTAAAACTGAACAAATTGCCATTATTGATTAAGTACATAAACAATCAGTGTTCAAAACAATGTCCTTATCTTACCACAATTCATTTCTGAAAGCATATAAAAATAATTTGTATTTTGAGCTGTCGGGTCGGATTTGGCGCAAAATCGCTGGCATATGTCGTTCCTCTTTTGTTCTTTGATGTCATGTCCGTAAACACAGGAAAGAAATGCTGGCTGTCACGTGTTCCGGCTGAGGATGCTGTTCAGTTCAGTCTGTCACACAGTTCAGGATGGCATCGCTGCAGTCTGGATGGATGTTTATCTGTTATCCGTTTGGCGAAGTTGTTTACCTGCTATAATGCTTGAAATTGGATACAGTTTGTTGTCTGGTAGGGTTGTCATGCTTTTATGAATCGAACATTACTCGTGTGTTTACCGATCGCGATCTGTTGTCAGGGGAAGTTACGGTGCATGTTTACTAATACGTATGACTTCTGAAATGGACTTCTTATACATATTATTTTCATGTTTAATAAAGTATATTTTAACCCCATTGTTTCTCGTTTTATGTTTTTAGTATACAGTGTTATTAGGCCTACAGTTTCATTTGCTTTATCAACTGCGGTGTTCATTTTTTTCATTTTAGTCACAATTTTAGTCTTTTGACAAAAATGTCCTTTAAAAATAGGCAATATTTCGTCATGTTATATTCATTAGAAATTAGCCTACTGTACTCTGAATTCTTCATGCTTTAGAGATGTATTAATTTTCCGTGAAAGGATAGTACATTGCGTGTTTCATATGGAAACAGTGTATTCACAACGCAAGTTACGCAACGCAAGTTACGCAATGCAAATTACGATTATTCTGACTATCACATCATTTAATTCAAGTTCACGTTCATTCGTTTCATTGTGCAGATGTAAGTTGTTCCATAAATGTTGTGGATATGTTGATGAATCTCATGTATAAATATGATGCATTAGAATGAGGTATTTGCCCCATTTTAAAGCGGTTAATTTTGCCAGTGTTAGCAAGTTCAACTCATGCAGCTCAAGCGGAGAAATGCCCAACACACTGGATAATGGATTAAATGAATCCATATATAATATCATCTTCTATTTACAGATTATGTTTCTTTATCTTGCACTGTTAAAATCTTGCAGTATAATTTTTATCGTTATATTTTCGTCAACAGTATGCTTTAATAAAATCATTTAATAATCTTCATGATGCGCCTTTTTCCTCTCGTCTTTGTTATTGTTGACGAAATAAAAAACCTTTCGTCAACAAACGTTTTCATCATTGATTTCATTGACAAGATTAATAATGTAAAAACAATGAAGTTTACATTGAACTCGAATCAGCAGTATCACGAGTTTCACCTCTTAAATTGATAATACAATACAATACAAACATTAATAGTCGATAAAACACTTGACTAATCATATTAGCATATACTTATAACTGGTGGTGATTCAGGAGAGTCCTTTGAGTGTAGTGTCAGAAAAGTGTACAATTCATTCATTCAAAATATGTAAATAAGAGTGTTGTTTATCGTCATCAAAGCAAGTAATATTTTTAAATGTTTAATAGTATAACATAATTATATCAGCATGAAAATAGCATGTTATAACTCTGAATATCTTCCAGTCATGATTACACAGGCGATGTTCAGGTAACTCAAATCATGAGATTCATCCGCCAGAGCTGTAGTGTCGAAACACTACGGACAAAATGTATTCTTCCGCAAATTGCTTGCAATTTTAAATTTCAACCACAGATTTAGCTAGAGAGCACAAAGTTACGTTGTGCAGCTTTAAAATATGTCTCTCTTTTTGGTAGGGATGCACCGATACCGATACTGGTATCGGAATCGGGTCCGATACCGTGCTCATGTACTTGTAAAAATACTCATACTTGTAAAAATGCTATGATACCAAAAACCGATACCATCTGATGTACGAATGTCATTACGTAAACATTCAGCGCACAGATTAAAATCACTTCATGTCCTAGTGAGATTATTTAACAGCAAAAGCTGTGATTTAATGAGATAAATATATAGTTTGCACATGCAGCGTTTTGAATGTGAGTGCTTGTGAATGTGTGCAGCGTTATGTGTTGTGCTGACATAGAGACACAAACTGCTCATACCTTTAGAAATCCTTGGTTCATACAAGGAAAACACTATTATGAGCATAGCATACTCTGTTTGTAGCAGATGACAGCAGGCAGAGCGCTAATTCACTTTTTAGCATGAGTCATATACAGACTACATATTTATTTATTTGTGTAGTAGCCTTTTGCGGTTAAATAATTACTGTGATTCACATAACGACCGGCTTTTCCGGATTGGGAATCTGCTGTTATTACATCAAAGCTACTTGGTCTAACAACACAGAAACACTTCAAAGTAAAAGCTCTGTCAAATTAAAAGTGCAGTTTAATGGGAAAAAGTGCGACAGAAATAGATCAGTACCGCATAGTTATGTAATATTCACTGTTATACTGCTACGACTAATAATAATAATAATAAATCAATAGTAACTGTATTATATTTAAGCAATATCTCACATCTGTGGTGCTCTATTATGCAGCACATTATTTGACAAAAATAACTCCAGTGTTTTATTTAGGATTGTGCTGAGAGGTTCTGTATAAAATCACTTAATTTGATAAAAATAATACAGTTTCATGTTGAAAATGAATTGTTATGCTTTCATTTGATTGAAGTTTTATTTAAACACAATTTTGATGATAAAATTGAAATAAACTGCTGATATTGAAAAAAAAAAACAGGAATCGGACTCAGTATCGGCGAGTCCTAAAAAGAAAGTATCGGTACTCATTCTCAAAAAAAATGGTATCGGGACATCCCTACTTTTTGGTCAGCTGTAGTTTTGGACAATGTTTTTTTTTTTTTTTTTTTTTTGGAACTCAAAGAATTATAATATTAAATAAATATTTTCTATATTTATATTATATTATATTATGCAATAGTAAAATCTTTCGGTCCTAATTTCTACATTTTCACATGTTTTTTAAATGCTCTTTGATTAAACCCACGACCCATTATTTCTCATGAAGCAAAACCTTTTAGATTTTATTTCATTATTTTATCACTCCACAGACATAGATTAAGCATGCGTCTCCTCCTCTGTGTCACTGCGTGTCACTAACACTGCATATATGAACCCGTTATGACCAGGAGTATTTGCCATTTCACAATCGTTAAATTAAAGTGAAGCCGGAGCGCTTTGCGTTCACTATCAGAGTTTATATTTGTTCGTTTATATTTTCGCGGGAGTTTGGCGCGAGTACTACTGACGGCGTGCGCATCAGAGCGCTTGAGAAGCACTTCGCGCTCTTCCGGACAGGAGCTGCTCTGGTTGACATCCGCTTTGCAGATCAGTGACACTTGGAATTTAACTTAATGACAGATAAAAGCGCCATTCATGGTATTTTATATATTCACTTGAAATTCCCTTATTTGGGCATTAAAAGGTGATTGGAATTTGAAGTGCACAATAATCGTGGTTATCTCAAATAACCTTGATCAGACGCAACAGGGCTAGTCAGGGGCTGGATTGGACCAAGCATCACCTTATGGGGACAATTTTTTTATTTTTGCTGTTAAACCATGGCTTACCCATGTGGAGCGCATGCACAATACATGCTCAAATCCAAAATCAAAGGCTACTTTAATAACCAATATTGAGGTAAAACAAAAGGGAGCACATGGAATTTACTAATTTCATTCACCAGAGGCCTTTAGATTACATATACTTACAACATTGGTAATTAGGGAACATTAATCAAACAGCAAGAGGAAACAAGAAAAAGAAAACACCTACTGGTCTTGGCTGGATAATTTTAGCTTTAATAAGCCATCTAAAACCAAACATTATCATAACACATAAGGCTGATCTAAAGACAACAAACTTTACGACTAATTTAAATTACAGGCCTGCTTCTCGGTCAAAGTCCAACAGCACTGAATCAGTATTAATATTTCACAGCCTTTATACAGTGTTGGGTAGATTACTTCTGAAATGTAATCTGGTACTGATTTCAAATTACACAACTAAAATTATAATCGGTATTTACGGGGGATTACTTATTACTTGTTTTGATGAAAATCATTAATCATTAATCCATAAAAAAGTAACTGTAATCTTATTAAGCACATTTAAAAAATGTCATGTAATCTAATTACAAGTACTTGATTTTTGTAATCTGAATACATAATCCAGATTAAATGTAGGCTTTTACTACCCAACACTGCCTATAAAATAACAGCTACATCACCCACAGATCCAACTTCAGCAGAAAAGAACGCTGAAACGCTGAGTGCTGAAAATCACACGTAATTAAAATATATGTTTTACTGCTTTAAGACGCGAGCTATAGCATGCAAGGCAACAAAGTGGAGAGTTTATCTGTCTTGCTTCATTAGAAATAGAATATTCTAAATATATTATGCCTATATAATAAAGACACAAGATTTTTTTGTTTGTATAATTTAATATTAAATATTATTTTTTTCCCTTAAATCATTCCAGGGGCCGGATTGGGCTCCTGCACAGGCTGTATTTGTTTGCCATCCTTAAGTTAAATGATATACTTCTGCATTGTATGGATCTATGTGAGAAAATTAGGCGAATGAGCCTACACGGTATGCATTTAACATGCCAATGTAAACCAGGGAATTGGGTGATGTGTGAAAGATGGAAAGAGAGAGAGAGCGAGAGGGGGTGCAGCATGAAGAGGAGAGATGTTGGTAAACCCTGTGATTATGGTGTACTTTTTTATGCAGGAGACAGTGCCTCCATCTGCTTCATTAGTTAGGTGTGAAAGGGGAGTGTTTAACTGTGTGCACAGGCTACACTCAGTAGCTTATCACATCACACATACACAGCAACTACTCTCTGTCTCCCCCTCTCTCTCTCTCGTGTTCTCTGTTTCTGCACACATCTTCCTGGCTCCTGGTCCAAAAGGAATGAAATGTGAGCGATTGAAGATGTATTGTGTTTGTGTATTTGTGTGTGTATGCATGAGATAGAGAAAACGTGAGTATATGGTGATGGAGAACAGTTTCATGCACCCTGGAGATGGAGCCATGTGACTCATCATCCTGCATGTATCTTCCTCACCCATGCGTGTTATACATGGATGATCAAAAGCAGCTATTAGAAAACAAATAAAAAAGTGTATTTGAAAATGTATACTGTATAATTTGCTCACAGACCACCTTGCACATGCCGAATGTACCTCTACTGGTATATTAAAGTAATTCTTTTTGACCTGAGTTTGCAGCCAGTATGACTTTCTTTCTTTCGTGGGACACAAAGGGATGTTAGATGTTAGGTAGAATGTTAGGGACCTAAAGCCTTGGTCACCTTTCACTTTTATTGTATGGATAAAAGATTCAATGAAAGTTTATGGTTACTGAGGCTAACATTCTGCCACAAATCTTTTTGAGTTCCACAGAAGGAAGAAACGTCATACTGGTTTGGAACAACATAAGGTTGTGTAAATGAATTTGTGAACTATCCCTTTAAAGCTATATGTCATCCGTTTCCTGGATCGGATTATTTTTTATAAGGAGGTTAAACATATTCAAACTCTACTATCTAATCACAGACTCTGTTCTGGCCACTCGTCATATTATCCTTTAAAAGCGGACTTCTGCTGCTGGATAGAGCAGATAGGATTAAAATGTTTGTTTTTCTAAAGTGATCTCAGCAGTATGCAATATGCTGGGCTGTCCTGTAGCTGGCTAATTGAAGGATTGGAGCAGAGGACCCAGTTGTTCAGTAACTCTCCATCTGTTCGGCCATAGAGCTAAACTGTGGCCATGTACTCGAGTAGCAGAGCATGAAACATTATGTCTCTAGTGTATAGAGGAAATTATGTGTTGAATCATTGCTATCTGAGAAATATTTAGATGAAGAAAACCATAAGATACAGCCACAAGAGTGACAAAGCTAAAAAGTGTATGTTTCACTTTAATGTCTTTCACTTCTTCTGGAAGTGAGACTTCAGCTGTAAAACAGTCTAAATTTACATGCTCTAAAAACACTCTGGCTTTTAGAAGTCTGGGATCAAAAAGAATTTTTGCCTCCTGCATGACTGACATAGTTGTAGATGATAATCTCATTAATAACAAGCATAAACCAACATCTGAAACTGTTTTGTAGATAATTTCAGTTTTAAGTATGCTATCTATTTTTGGTTTTTGTAAACGCAATTCTTTTAAAAGAAATTCAAGATAAATATCTGCAAATCTTCCACTGATTAACATTTTTAGGGGCCATTCACATTAAACACATTTTGCATTCTTCTGCGCAATTTTTCCATTATTTTTCTATGTAAACGTGTTAGATGTACGTCTATCTATTTTTGGGCCACATCTCACTATTTTTATTTAGTACCTATTGCAGGAGCGCCATGTTTTTTAGATGCCATGTCAAGTTAAAGCTGAAGTGTGTAACTTTTTCAATGTTACAATACTTTCTCCGATCCCAGCATAATATGCAGAAACAACTAGGCTATATGAGAAAACACTGTGTCTCTTTAGTGCTAAAAAAATTGCTCTGTTTGTTTTGAATGGCTTCAAAGTCTTTCTAGCAAGTCAGTCCACTGTCGGCCATCTTTGGAACGTTCTCGGAAGCTATTTCCAGTCATGAAAGTGCAGCTCCTATCTACATGAATGGGGAGGCACCGAAATATCAAAAACGGTTGGTCAAGATTATGATCAAAGAACATAAATCAGCAGTAAAATCTAACAACACTGGAATCATACATTTAGCTTCTTTACCTCAGATAATGCAAAAAAAAAAAAAAAAAAATGCAATTTTCTAAAAGGTGATTGGCTCTTTTTACCTGCGGGACTTCCTTTCTACATCTGTTGACCATTGAGAATTCCGATTTCTCCCATTTATATTAATAGAAGTGGCCCATCTCTGCTTCCAGCCCGAGAAAGCATCACTGGCTCGACCGATGGCGCGAGTTTGGGGCAGGACTATCTGTTTGTTTGATCAAAGGAAGATTGGGGGAAAGTTCGAGTTTTTTATTTTAGTTTATTTTGCAATTCTGTTTAATGACGCAAGTGCCGCAAGTGCTGCAGAAATTACATGCTTCAGGTTTTTTTGAATTTTTTTTATTCGCTTTTAAAAAAAAGCTCTATATGTTGCACTGTGTCTAGTTTTTTTAGCGCAAGGACCCGTTTGGTGTGTATTTATGTGCTGAATTCTGATTGTTCTTCTTTCTTGCATTAATTCAGTATGAATTGTGTGGTCTTTTCTTTTTTGCATCTATTTCACCATCTATAGCCTGACTGTAAGCACTGGTCCTTCAGGAAATACAAATCTAGTTGTAAAATATATGCTTCAAATTGTCCAGATATTAAAATTGTAATCACTCGATTAACATCCTGTCTACAACAAAGCGAGTGTCATGTCACACAAAAGCAAAGAGAACTCGTTATAATCAATGAGGCTTTCTACACTGAATGCGTCGTACATCATATTATTATAATGTTCGCTTTGATGCATCCAGTAAAGACAGCATCATTGATTATAATAAGCTCTATTTGCTCTTGACCGGTGTAGACAGTGTATGTGTATTGGACCCAATTGTGTTTAACTAGAATTTTTACTGATCTCTGCTTGAGTTAGCCCCCCTGGGTTTAATTAAATGGCCTGCACATTTTCAACTGTATAGTTCAAAGGTAGCAGATGTAAGTTGGAGAGGCTTGTTTTGGTTGGTAAAGCCCATTTTAATGCAAAGAAAGCAAAGAAAGGAAATTAGCATTGACACAAAGCATCCCTTCCTCGGGACTGCAGTACTGCGGCGCTGTTATTGGCATCGGTAGTGGTGTACACTTTATAGGCCCAGCTTTATGTTTCATTGCTTACAAACTGCTAATTTCAGATCAGCAGACTGCAGATTCCTTTGGGATATCTTTCTATGTGGCACCCTTAAGAAGATTATATTTCAGTGTAACCATTTTGATTGTGGGTTCTTTGTCATGCTGATGGCCACAGTCAGTGTATATGATGAATGCACAAACTAAAGGTGCATTACTTGGTAAAGAGCAAGGGCTGCAAATGCAGTGGGCTTGGGTGGGGTTGTGACCACTAGGGCTGCAACTAACGATTATTTTGATAGTTGATTAATCTAACAATCATTAGAAAGATTATTCGACTATTCGGCGATTATTGCAACGATTAATCATTAGCTCTTAACCAATTATTCAGCTTGTGCCCCGACTTAAAAGGTTGTATTTAACGTGCTTACTAACAATAAAGAGGACAAAATCATCTTTTAAAAATACCTCTAAATGACATTCACTGAATTAAAGGCCAAAAAATACTTTTTATTAAGTTTAATTCAGTAAAGAAATTCACTGCACAATATCCAATTGTTATCAAGTGTTTTTATCTTGTTTTCTATTTAAAATGGTCTAAAAATCCTTAAAACAAGATGCATTTACTTGCGAAGCAACATATAAGATATTTAGACTTGCTTTATAGAATGTATCTTAAATATAAAAGATTTCGTATATAAGTGTATTTTTTCACTTGGTTATACGTCTGCGAGTGCAGTAAAGACAAAATTTACTTATATTCAAGATCTATTTTCTAAAAGCAAGTCTAAATATCTTATATGCTGCTTCTCAGGTGAATGCATCTATTTTTTAAGGATTTTTAGATATTTTAAAATATTTGTATTTTTCATATTATATTCAACATTCTCAGACAACAATTTTTTCTTCTTCAGTGTAGCTGCTAAAGAAAATGTATGTTGTTTTTAAGGAGTTTTAGATATTTATATTGGAAAACAAGCCAAAACAATGGGGCAGTGTATAATGGGGCGAAGACTACCTCTCTCACCTTTCTGTTCACTTCAGTCCATCTTTAACTCACAAAAAAAACCTCTGTTTTATTAATAAAGCTGTGTATTGCCAAATTGTTTCATGATAAGAAACACACAGTGACACATATAATATGATTCAATAAGTCACGAGCCATCATGTTATAATCTAGCTGCATTAAGCGTGCATGCTCGAGGGATGAGCATCCCCGCGACAGAGTGTACATCAGCCAGGTGCAGTTTCAATCTCTCCCCCTTAGATCGGGACATTCGCGCAACTCATAGAAGAGGCGCTGACTGCACAGAGAAATACCAATTTCGGAGGTTATAGATATTTACATGATTTGCTTCCATATTATTTGAACTTTAATAAATCTATAATGCATTAAATATAACTGCACTTAAGATGTAACGCAGTTAGGGGTGTTTCCTTTAAAGAGCTCCGGCTCTGCTTATTCCACAACTAGAGTGCTTATGTGTAATTCTTCCTGTCCTCAGTCAGACGCGAACTGCAGTGCTGCTCTCCAGTGCCATCGTTAGAATTTAATGTGATCTCATGTTACGTTAAATGAGATCAAATGACTATTCGACAACGACATTTTTTGTCGACAATTTTTTTTATTGTCCATGTTGTCGATAACGTTGTCTAAACGTTTCAGCCCTAGTGACCACCATCTTCTTTTGTTTTACCATAATATGTGTGTATGTGTGTTTGGGGAAGCTCTGAGTCACTATAAATGGAAAGGGAAGAGTCTCTGATGAAATACCTGGGCTGATGAGCTTCCCTGTCCATTTTCGCTTCCCTCTCTGACTGCCTGTCTCTCTGTAATAGAGGGGGATTTCATGTGCATTCTAGCTGATATGATTGGAGTTAACTGAGCAAAGGGAGAACAAACAGTTCTCATGTGTTTAGTTCCCAGAGCCCTGACTATAACACTCTACATTGATCCCTTCTGGCTCAGCCCACAGACACAGTGTTACTTTCAACAGCGCACACCTTAGTTATCTTTAGGTGATTTTTGTGCTTTCTGCACTGCTCTCTAAAAAGATTGTTGGGGTGTACTTGAATGTGTATATTTGTTTCTGTACCTGCGCCATGGCAGCGTGTAGTTTGCATCTGATTTGTAAATGCTACCGTTTTCCAGGGTATGCAAAGCTATCAAACCTACTTTGTCAGATAGACATGTGAGATTCAGATCATATACAGGTATACCACAATATATACCTTGTAAGTGCAGTATTGGTTAAAAAACAGGCCTATAACCCCAGAATTCTTTGTGTAATAAAACTTTAATAGGCATGTTGCTATCATATTTAAATGTTTGCGCTCATTTTTAGCTTTATGGCAAGGATGTAATCAATTATTCAAATGTATATTTTACATTTTTTTATCCCCTTTTCTCCCCAATTTGGAATGCCCAATTCCCACTACTTAGTAGATTCTTGTGGTGGCGCGGTTACTCACCTCAATCCGGGTGGCAGAGGACAAGTCTCAGTTGCCTCCGCTTCTGAGACAGTCAATCTGCGTATCTTATCACGTGGCTCATTGTGCATGACACCGTGCAGACTGCCAGCATGTGGAGGCTAATGCTACTCTCTGCGATCCATCACAACTTATCACACGCCCCATTGAGAGCGAGAACCACTAATCGCGACCACGAGGGGGTTACCCCATGTAACTCTACCCTCCCTAGCAACCGGGCCAATTTGGTGGCTTAGGAGACCTGGCTGGAGTCACTCAGCACACCCTGGATTCGAACTCGCGACTCCAGGGGTGGTAGTCAGTGTAAATACTCGCTGAGCTACCCAGGCCCTCCAAATGTAAAATTTAAGAACTGTTTGAAGAACCCATATTGATCAACATTTTTTCTGAATATTGAGGGGGATGTGTCTCTTTCATTTTCTATGGTGGTTATGGCCTTACCTTATGGAGTATTTTAGTACCTTTATATCCTTTTTTTCTACTAGATATTACAAAGTAATACCACTCTCACTTCTCTTGAATTAAAACCACCAGGAGAGAGGAAGTGTTCAGCTTGGGCAGTTTGCTCCATCTTTCTCTTAATTACACATCCATGCAGATTCCCATGCAACACAGTGTAGCCTATTATATATACATTTATAGATATAGATATATAGACTATTTTAAGTTCTTAGTAGAGCTGTTAAAGTTAACACGTTAACACATGCGTTTAATTGAAAAAGTTTAACGTGTACATTTTTCTTAATCATGAATAACGCATTTACCGTAAATAAAGCATAAACTAGCACTGGTAAACAACACTTTACCCGGAGTCATTACACTGACGCACACACCACAAATAGGCACAGCAGCTGTGTTCGTGATCAAATGATGGGAAAAGGACCTCTTAACGCTATTTGTTGTACAAAATAAACCCAGATGGAACTTGTGATAGAAATCAAGTACTTTGCAACCTCTGCAAGATGCAATTCAATTACCACAGAAGCACGTCAAGTCTGGACTATCACGAAAGTGCAGAACGAGATGTTGTTTGCAAGCGTTTTTCACGTGGAGTTCAAAGTGGCGCTTGACAATGGTGTTGATGCCCAAATGCAAACCGTGAATGTGGCTGCATGATTGCTGTAGCAAACCAGATAGCCACAGTCTATCGGCAGATTAATATTTTGGAGGATGAGAGTTTAAGAGATTTAATGCGCATTGCAATGAAAATGCAACCTATAGGGAGACTAGTTTTTATCAGTTAGTCAACCTCCAACTTAGACTTAGCTTTTAATGTTAATATTACTTGAATTGGTGATATTTTAGTGCATTTCTATCTTTATACTGTGGAAGGCTTTGGCTGGAAAATGTTAATAAAGCATTATTGTTATATGGTGTTTTGTTTCCTTCCCTAAGAAGGAAATAAGTGCATTTTGGCAGCAAAAGAAGTATACTGCATATAGAGTAAAATTTCAGCACTTTAAAATCTGCGATTAATCACGAATAACGATGAAAAATTCTGCGATTAATCGCAATTAAAAGTTTTAATTGACTGACAGCGTTAGTTTTTAGTAACTGTATAAAATTAAAATGTGTCAAACTAAATATGATAAAAAGCCTAATAAAGAAATGCACTGTTTTGCATTCTATGGTTACATGGGTGTTTCTGCCCAGATGGCTGAAGCATCTGACCCATAGAAATAGATTTTGCTCAGCAAGAACAAAAATGTGACAGAACATTGCAGGGCACTGCTACAGTAAAAGGGGTGCAGTGAACAGTGAAGGATGAAAAGGAGAGTGAAAAAATAGTGGGGCCGGAATGTCAAGTGCTTCCCCAATCCCCTCAATGACCCTTGTTCTCCCACTGGTTCCTGCTTTCCCCCTAGCCATTTCTTATTCTGTCTTTGTGGTTGGTCCATATGCACTTGCCGAGTGGGGAGTTTTGTCTGACCCATGTGCTGGTGTGAAGACAAAAGGCCTCTGTCTTAGTGAGGTGTTTGTGTTGGGCCATAAAGCAGGTCCTAGGCCAGCCCCTTCAACACCAACACAAAGGAGCTTTATTGGGGAGGAAGTCTGGGTGGGTCCACTCATCTGATCTGGCGTCAGCTGATTTACAGCGTGGCAGTGCAATGTGAACTGTCCTTATGGTCAGATTCAGTAATGCACATCTGCATTTGAATATGGCACAGTCCATAATACAGCATATACTTAAATGAATAGTTAACTCCAAAATGAAAATTCTGTCATAATTTACTCACATCACAAAGAGATGTTCACTTTCACTACCATACAAAGAGAGTGAATGGTGGCTGCCTAACATTCTGCCTAACATCTCTTTTTGTGTTCAGCAAATGAGGGTAAGTAATGATGAATTATCAGAATCAGAATCAGCTTTATTACCAAGTATGCTTACACATACAAGGAATTTGTCTTGGTAACAGGAGCTTCCAGTGTACAACAATACAAAAACAATACAAAAACAGCAGCAAGACATAGATAATAATAATAAATAAAAAATAATAAATAATTATACACATACGTACAGACACATGACATATATACATACACACATACACATGGGTAGTGCAAATCTAATACAATCTTTTATGTACAGTGCAAATACAAATCTGTTATGTACAGTGCAAATGTTTTTTTTGTTTTTTTTCAGAGGAATGAAATGGCAGAAAAGGTTGGTTGTGTTGGATAAATATAAGAAAGACTAAACTGTGTATTGCACATAGTTATTGCTCAATGGGGCAATTTAACTGTTCATGAGATGGATAGCCTGAGGGAAGAAACTGTTCCTGTGCCTGACGGTTCTGGTGCTCAGAGCTCTGAAGCGTCGGCCAGAAGGCAACAGTTCAAAAAGGTAGTGGGCAGGGTGAGTGGGGTCCAGAGTGATTTTTCCAGCCTTTTTCCTCACTCTGGAAGTGTATAGTTCTTGAAGGGGGTGGGGGCAGGGGGCAACCAATAAATCCTCTCAGCAGTCCAAACTGTCCTTTGTAGTCTTCTGATGTCTGATTTTGTAGCTGAACCAAACCAGACAGTTATTGAAGTGCAGAGGACAGACACGATGACTGCTGAGTAAAACTGTATCAGCAGTGCCTGTGGCAGGTTGAATTTCCTCAGCTGGCGAAGGAAGTACAACCTCTGCTGGGCCTTTTTCACAATGGAGTCAATGTGTGTCTCCCACTTCAGTTCCTGTGAGATGGTAGTGCTCAGGAACCTGAATGACTCCACTGCTGCCACAGTGCTGTTTAGAATGGTGAGGGGGGTCAGTGTTGGGGTGTTTCTCCTAAAGTCCACAATGATCTCCACTGTTTTGAGCATGTTCAGCTCAAGGTTGTTTTGACTGCACCAGACAGCCAGCTGTTCAACCTGCCTTCTGTAAGCAGAGTCATCGTCATCTTGGATGAGGCCGATGACAGTGGTGTCGTCTGCAAACTTCAGGAGCTTGACAGAAGGGTCCTTGGCGATGCAGTCATTGGTGTAGAGGGAGAAGAGTAGTGGGGAGAGCACACATCCCTGGGGGGCACTAGTGCTGATTGTACAGGTGCTAGAAGTGAGTTTCCCCTGTCTCACAAGCTGCTGCCTGTCTGTCAGAAAGCTGGTAATCCACTGACAGATAGACATGGGAATAGAGAGTTGGTGTAATTTAATCTGGAGTATAGCTGGGATTTATGGTGTTGAAAGCTGGACTGAAGTCCACAAAAAGGATCCTTGCATATGTCCCTAGTCTGTCCAGATGTTGCAGGATATGATGCAATCCTATGTTGGCTGCATCATCCACAGACCTGTTTGCTCGATAAGCAAATTGAAAGGGGTCTAGAAAGGGTCCAGTGATGTTCTTCAGGTGGGCCAACACCAGTCTCTCAAATGATTTCATGACCACAGACGTCAGGGTGACAGGTCTGTAGTCATTAAGTCCTGTGATTTTTGGTTTCTTTGGGACAGGAATAATGATTGAGCGTTTGAAGCAGCATGGGACTTCACACTGCTCCAGTGATCTATTGAAGATCTCTGTGAAGATGGGGGCCAGCTGGTTTGCACAGGATCGAAGACACGCTGGTGAGACGTCATCTGGGCCTGAAGCCTTCCTCGTCTTTTGTTTCCGAAAGACGTGGCTCACATCATCTTCACAGATCTTAAGTGCAGGTTGAGTAGCAGGAGGGGGGAGGAGGGGGGTTGCAGGAGGTGTTGGTGTTTGTGTGAAGTGAAGGTCAGAGTGGGTGTGGGGTGTGAGATTGGGCCTTTCAAATCTGCAGCAGAACACATTCAGGTCGTAAGCCAGTTGTTGGTTCCCTACAGGTTTGGGGATAGGAGTCCTGTAATTTGTGAGTTGCTTCATGCACTCCACACTGATGCAGGATCGTTAGCTGAAAACTTGTTTTTCAGCTTCTCAGAGTATATTCTTTTAGCCACTCTGATTTCCCTGTTCAGTGTGTTCCTGGCCTGATTGTACAAGACTTTATACCCACCCTTTTAAGCATCCTCTTTGGCCTGACGAAGCTGCCTGAGCACTGCTTTAAACCATGGTTTGTCATTGTTGAACTTTAAATTTCTTTTAAATCTTTAAAAGTCCTAGTAGGAATGCACATATCTTCACAGAAACTGATATATGATTTAACAGTATCTGTGAGCTCGTCCAGGTCTGTGGCTGCAGCCTCAAAAACACTCCAATCAGTGCAGTCAAAGCAGACTTGTAGTTCCCACTCTGCTTCATTGGTCCATCTCTTTACAGTCCTTACTACTGGCTTGGTTGATTTTAATTTCTGCCTGTAGGTTGGAAGAAGAAGAACCAGACAGTGATCAGAGAGTCCCAAAGCTGCTCTAGGGACAGAGCGATATGCATCCTTTATTGTTGTGTAGCAGTGATCCAGAATATTTCTGTCTCTGGTTGGGCATGTGATGTGCTGTTTGTATTTGGGCAGTTCACGTGTGAGATTTGCTTTGTTGCAGCACTGTGTTCACACACGTGTTTGGTGCGGTATACACACTCACCAGAATAAACGAGGAAAACTCCCGCGGCGAGTAGAAAGGCTTACAGTTAATAAAGAGCGCTTCCAAATTAGGACAGCACATCCTCTTTAACGTTGTTACATCTGTACACCAACTTTCATTGATATAAAAGCATGTTCCACCGCCTCTCGTTTTCCCCGTTAACAACGCAGTGCGATCCGCTCTGAACAGCTGGAAGCCCGACAGATGTAACGCACTGTCCGGAATGGCTTCACTCAGCCAGGTTTCTGTGAAGCACAAGGCAGCAGAGGTTGAAAAGTCCTTGTTTGTGCGGGTGAGGAGATGTAGTTCGTCCGTTTTGTTAGGAAGAGAGCGGAGATTCGCTAAGTGAATACTCGGCAGCGCTGTTCGAAATCTGCGCCGATGGAGTTTGACCAGCGCATCGGCTCGTCTCCCTCTCTTGCATCTTTTGAACAGCAGAGCTGCGCCTCCAACTAAAATGTTTAGCAAAACGTCTGAATATTCGAAAACCGGGAAAAGATTGTCTGGTATATGCTTTCGAATGTTCAGCAGTTCGTCTCTGTTAAAACTGACTGGAAAAAGATTACTAAACACAGGACAAACAAACAATAACAACAAAAGGACTGAGTAGCTCCACACCGAGGCAGCCATACGCAGCGCCATCATGATGAGAATCCCTTTAAGTGATAAAACTTAATATAATATTAGATATTAGAATCTCACACACTATGGTTTTTCACACCCAGCTGTGTTCAAATAATTTGCTTTTTCACGAGTGTTAGTTAAAAACTCATGAGGAGTCATTGTGGGCTGAGCTGTTTGAAGAGCATTAATTGCATCCTGCTGTGACTGTGTTTGGCTGTGTGTGCATCATTGTAACCCTTACCTGGTGACTGTGAGTAGGTATAAATTGGTTTGTCTGTTGGTGTTTTCCAGTTAAATTTGGTGTTGGGGGTGGGGGACCAAACACACACATTCAGACACATATGGAGCTTGGTTATTACACAAGCAGCTTTTAATTAAGGTATAATTGCAGATGCAATAGGGACTGCCTGTGGCCTTTTGTTGTGCTCTCTCTCTCTCTCTCTCTCTCTCTCTCTCTCTCTCTCTCTCTCTCTCTCTCTCTCACACACACACACACACACACACACACAGTTGTTGGTGCAGCTATCCTTATGAGGAATCTCCATAGACATAATGATTTTTATACTGTACAAACTATAGATTCTATCCCCTAACCCTAACCCTACCCCTAAACCTAACCCTCACAAAAAAACTTTCTGCATTTTTACATTTTCAACAACAACAAAACAAAAACTTAGTTTAGAATGTTTTTTGAGTGATTTGAATTATGGGGACATTCGAAATTTCCTCATAAACCACATTGATTGCATAATACCCTTGTAATTACCAGTTTGTAACCTAAAAAAAAAGCTCTCATGAAACACCCACCCACCCACCCACCCACACACACACACACACACACACACACACACACACACAGAATGGAGCATTTCTGCTTTCACAATGTTCACTTCCTTTAAACTGGCTGAAAAATACAGATGCTGCCCCATTGTTTACGGTAATTACACACACAGTGATTTGTCAGGAACAGCTGATATTTTAACCCTTACTGCGAATGACGTAAAATAGTGACCTATAACTAATGGCTGGAGCTTGTGCTAAGAATTCGTGAACTGCTGCTTGCACGTTCCTTTGGCTAATGCTGAGGATGTGCTGCCTCATTTCATTTATCCTCTATGTGTTTCCTCCCTTCTTTCTCCACTCTGTTGCTATGGAGATGACAATGGCTGCCATAATTAGATGATGACAAATTACCCAGAGTGGGTAAGGGGGAGGGGTAGTTACCGTGAACCATGAATCAGTACAAAAGTTGAGTGAATCAGGGGCATGGCCAGGGGTAGTGTATATGATGTTGGCATAACATGACTGGCTTTAAGGAATATTAGTGATATTAACTGGTATTAATGAGTATGTCAAAATCAGCGTTTGCCGAGTACCTTTTAAGGCAACATGAAATGACCGTGGCACAATTAATTAGTGCATGTTACTCTGAAGAAATTATTTTTTTAATTGTTTAGCAAAATGTAATAACTTTCAATGACATGACTAATGTAATCAAAGGCAGAATGAGAGTGGAAAAATAATCAATAATATTGTATCCTGTAGCAGGGTTCCACACATCCTGGAAAAACTTTTGCAATGCAGTTATCCACTTATGGAAAATTTGAAAAATACCTAAATGTCCTGAAAAATGATTGTCCTGAAAAATATTTTTGTATAATATAACTGTTTGACTGTGTTGCTAACAAGGTTTTGGTTACATGCACAAAAACATGGTAACGATCAGGACTCGGAATAGGAGTCAAATACACAAATTTGTTTAGTTTTGTCACTGTCTGCGGCTGCGCATTGTGAAACAACATCAACGGTTAACTGTCATGAATGAATCCCTGTCACATACTTTTTCTGCTCATCTGCTGTCATTTCTGCTTTGCTAAGATGAAGTAGTTTAAGTATTGATATAGTACAAAATAAGATTTTTTTTGTCCCAATATTGCTGTTGTATTAACCACAAAAACATTTGAGTTATAAACTTTAGACAACGATGAGGGACGGACCACTAATTTTCATGAAAACTAATTGCAGATATGGGTCAGGAGCTTTAGTTAATGTTCAAATCAACCATCAGAATGGGGAAAAAAATGTGATCTCAGTGATTTCAACCATAGCATTGTTGGTGCCAGACAGGCTGGTTTGAGTATTTCTGTAACTGCTGATCTCCTGGGATTTTCACACACAACAGTCTCTAGAGTTTACTGAGAATTGTGCCAAAAACAAAAAACATCCAGTGATCAGCAGTTTTGCGGACAGAAACGCCTTGTTAATGAGAGGTCAACAGAGAATGGGCAGACTGGTTTGAGCTGACAGAAAGGCTACAGTAACTCAGATAACCACTCTGTACAATTGTAGTAAGCAGAATAGCACCTCAGAATGCACAACTCGTCAAACCTTGAGGCGGATGGGTTACAACAGCAGAAGACCAGGTCAGGCACTTTATTAGGACCATAGTGTTCCTAATAAAGTTCTCAGTGAGTTTAGAATGACCACTTTCCATTATTTAATCAGTTAAATCCCATTTGAAAAGTTCCCTCCTTCTTTCTATTTTCCAATGAAAATACAGTTTTACTCAGAATTCAGAATATAAAAATAAAACAGATAATTGTATTTAGATTACTGCTGTTGTTCCTGACTAACTAAATGAAAGGAATGTGTATTATTTGGCAGTCTCAGTATGTTATGTGAATGCTGTTACATTTGTAAAATGGATCGAAACATCTACATACCACAAGCCAATGTAGTTCATTGTTGGATTTCACAGTGACTCAATTCGCTAGCCTGACAAACAATAGTTTCATAAAACACTCCTCTGAAATGTCATCATCTTGAATGTTCCTAACAGTTGCTTTCTGACATCACACTGTGCATGGGCAATAAAAGAGAGAAAATAAGACGATAGAAGAAAGAGGAAGAGGGAGGAACACAGAATATTATAGCCTGTCATACAGACTGTTGTTTCATAATTCTGAGGACACAGTATTTTCCTTGTTTTTTGACAAGCTTTTAAATGCGAACTGATCCAATGTGAGAATATCACTCACATACATCTGTGCACAGCAGAAAGGACAGTCAGTAGTGTATGTGTTGGGCAGATGTTAGGCTGATGAGGGGGGTTTGCTGTTACAGTGGGGGTTGATCTGCGAACTCTTGGGTACATTGACAATGCGAAGGCCTAATTATTATTGTTATAAATAGATGTTCCTCCCAGCATTTGGAGGAATAAGTGGCCATGTCTGGAGGGTGATGACAGAAACAACACTCAAAAGCATCATCAGGACAAATGATACTCTTATAAATGGCATGAGCCAGCTCTGGGAGATAGGAGCTATAGAGGTAGCGTGGGTCGTTGTGTGTATTGCTATTTTGGTAACCACTGTGCACTCTTGAGACCTTTCACACCACATTCCACTCCACTGTTTCAAAATAAATCCATGTAGACATTCAGATCGGAGAGCTGCTCTTTAGATCAACTGTCTTCACTACATTGGTCTGATAAATGAGTTCCAGACGAAAATTCGGGAGGGCCATGTTCATTTAATCCTGTCAATCTGTAAGGATATACATACAAACAGCTGTGTACCTCACTCCCCTGACTACTTTTTTGGCATGACTCCACCATCCTAACTCCATTCGGACATCAAGAATGCCTGATTATTTTAATTGCTCTCAAAGGTTATATAAGCATTGTATAACAATTGTGGAACAATGGATAAATTCTGCTGATATTTGGCAGTAAACATTTTTTCTGTCTTTTTGCACAGTTCTCTGGGATACTTTATTCTGATTGGTCAGTTGCAGTATTGTATGATAAAATATTGTTTTTACAATGGCCACTACACTGTATTATTGGCCATTTTCCCAAGCATGCAATTTCCTACATAGCTGTGCATGTCTCTTGTATCACTCTGCAATCTCATTTTTCTCATATAATAGAATAATTTCAATTCAAAGCAATAAAGGACATGATTGCATTGACATGACAGCGGGATTGCATGTATTACACACAATTTGAATCATTCCTACAAGTTACATGTTCATAATGTGGGGAATTCCTGCACACATTTATTAACGTTAACATGTACAGTAGTAAAGTATTTGTAAACAAAACCGTGCAGATTTACAAAGAGAATCAGTAATTTTATCTTTCTGTAATAATATTAGAATCAGCATGAGTAATCAGTGCTACTGTGTCTCTCTATCTTTCTCTTTCTCTCTGACTCTCACAACATTCTGCTGCTCTTTGGACAAGTGTTGAGTTCAAGTGCTGAACTTATATATAACCTGTTAATTTGACATGCACATGGCGTTATATGTCTCAGCAAGCGAGCGACTGTTTATAAACAAACAACGAAGCTGACTATATAGTGCAAGCATGTGTCACTGGAGCAGTCTAGTTTTGCTTCATCACATCGTGTGGCTAACATTACAGCACCTTTGACAAGAAAGGCAGAAGTAGCAGAAATGCTTTGTTAAAATGCTACCAGAACTACTGCCGAGTGAAGAGAAAAGTTTAAAACAGACAACATCATCATCCTTTTAACACCTGTTACATCTCTACATATGGATTACGTCACCATCTCTCTGACACTCCATCTGATGTATACAGGTATAATATTATTAAGTAGGCCTGTGATTTACGTAATATAAATGATATAATAAGAATAATCAACATATTTAAAATATCATCCTATTAACTATCTTTAATAGCCTATACATATTATTATTATCTATTTTCCATTTACATCGTAACTGATTTAGCAGCAAGGTCCCCTCTTTCAGGATTCCATCTATTAATTTTCAGTGCATTTTGTCAACTTTCATCTGGTGAGAACTGACTTAAACTATTAATGGAAAGCTGACCCAAGCATGAAAATTCTGTTATAACTTACTCACCTAATGTTTTGCAAACCTGTATGACTTTCTTTTATCCATGGACCACAAAAGGAGATATTCGGCAGAATGTCAGTCTCAGTCACCATTCACTTTCAATGTATATTTTCAACTTCTTGAGGTATCACCCTGGGATGCTTTTTAAACAGTATTGAAGGAGTTCCCATCTATGTTGGGCACTTATTGGCTGCTTTTCTTTATTATTTGGTCCAAGTCATCAATTTCAAATACTTTTTTTTTATTTTTATTAAATGTAAGTTTTATAATGAAATAAATTAATATGGTGGCACAATGATATTTTTGTCTACAAAACAAATTTCAAACATTTAACCATATGCCTTCAGATCAAAAGATTTTTAAGATCATGAGAAACATTTCAGTCTAGTGTTTCAAAACTTTTGACCGGTAGTGTATATATATATATATATATATATATATATATATATATATATATATATATATATATATATATATATATATATATATATTTGAACTTTTGAAACTATACTGTATACTGAAACTATACTTTCCGCAACATGGAAAACACAGAAGGATTTGCGGAATCCAGTCATAAAAACTGAATTAACTGTAAAATGCGTAATGCCTAGGAAGTTGATATATTTGTGATGAAATTAATGTATAAATGCACAATTAATCAAATTAAAATGGTGATATGTCCTAGTGTGATAATTACACCACAAAAGGCTGAGATTTAATTAAACAAATAACCTATATGGTCTGCATGAGCTGTGTGCTTCAACTGTAGGTGAATGTGAGAAGCCACTGCTTATACACTAACCGCATCTTTAACATCACATGTGCTCTGTGTGTATTATTGACAAAGAGCAGAACACTTTATTCACTGTGAAGTGCATTTATATATATTATACTATATATTTATATAATTAAATCATAGCCTTTTGCAGTTTAATAAGCACATTAGCCCATATACTGAACCGCTTTTCCAGAAGAAGGAAGTGCAGTTGTCAAAAACATCCGGCTTTCCACCAAAAAGCCAAAATAAAAGCTCCATTTAACTAGATGCGTGAAACTGAAAAAATGTGACAGAAGAATATTACTTATATTCAAATGTAATATTCAATATAGTAGTAGTAGTAGTAGTAGTAATATCAGTAATTATTAATAATAAAATATCAGTTATTATATGATATTATATATACATTATATTTAAGCAATATCTCAAGCAAGAGTTTCATCACTGCTATCATTAATACTCTGATGCTCTAATGTGCAGCACTGTATTTGACCAATAATAATAATAATAAAATAAAAACCAAAACTCCAATTTTGGGTTTTGGATTGTGCTGTGAGGATCAGTATAGACGCTCTTCCTTTAATAAATAATAATGCAATGCTGCGGTGAAAAGTAATTGTTCTGTTTTCATTTGATTATTTTAGACAGTTTTTTTAATGATAAAAGTAAATTAACTTTAAAATGGAAAACACAAATTTGGAAAAAAATAAAACGGAATTTGGAAAAAATAAAACAGATTTCATAGGGCCCTTTGAATATTGCTTTTGAATGTTCCAGTACCCTGACATCGGCCTCATTAAGGCGCGGTCACACATACCTTCCTACAGCAAGATTCCGTGGCCGAAATAAGCCTAACCCTAACCCATTTCAAAAGAAAAAAATTTGCACGATGGACTTCCAGTGGCGAAGAATTTCCCTTTGCGGATTTTATGTGGAGTTCAAGTTTGCTGAACTTTGACAGGTGAATTCGCCACATTGACCAATAGGAAGCTACTTGCTTTGACAGTGACTTCTGTGTGGGCAGTACTTTGTACACAGCTACACTGAATATTCACAATGGACAAGGATATACTTTTAGCAGTGAGTTCGCCTTCTTCGCTCGCCATATTCCGCTGTGCGAAGGTATGTGTGTCTGCGCCTTTATGCCGAGTTACTGACAAGCGGCAGCTCCCATCAGACATTAAGCAGGTTTACCTTCTGTTAACACAGTGAAAATCAAAGAGAACCAGCATGTTTGAGTTATGCATGTGTTATGGTAACATTTATTGTCTGGATCTGCTGAACTTTTGAACCAATGGTTTTAGCTGTAAATATCATAAAATGCAAATTTTGAAATGCAAAATATTTAACAGATTTTAATATTGAACATTTGTTTATTTTTTTTTCCTTCACCTCTCTTATGTTAACATATTTGAATCACAAGGAATTGACAAAAAGATGTACTGTACATCCATACATGCATATATTTTGATTAGGAAGTACACATTGTTCTGTATTAATACAAGCCCAGTGTCTGACCATAAATTTAAGTAAAAATCTGAGCTCAGAAACGTAAACACACACACACACACACACACACACATGCCCTCATTACAGCACACATACAGGTGCATCTCAAAAAATTATAATATCGTGGAAAAGTTAATTTTTTCCGTAATTTAATTCAAAAAGTGGAACTTTCATATATTCTAGATTCATTACACATAAAATTTTTTGAGATGCACCTGTACCTGCGTGGGAACCTATTTGGCCTCAGGACAGTATTCTGATCTCAGAGCGTACGAATTGTGCCTAAGAATGCGTGTGTGTGTTAGGCCCTTGGTCTTTGCCAGGTCGACTGGAACAGGTGCCCTGTCAGTGAGTCTGCTTTCAGTGTCTCACATTTGAAACAGATTAATGTTTCCATCCTCCCTTGGGAATCAAAAACCGGTGTCTTTATTTACACTGCGACTTTCAAAAGACCCTAAACATTTGTTATTTTTATCACCTGAATTATTTAGTGGTCATCTGAGAGAAGTGGAAGTGGAAGAGGGAGAGAGAGACAGACAGGCATAGAAAGTGAGAAAGAGATTCTGAGAACGGCCATGTCTTGCCTCATGATCATATTGATCAGTACTGTTTGCATAGGTTTGCTAGGACCAGCTGTTGTTGAATAGGGAGCTTGATTTGCTCATAACAGGCCTATATAAACATAATATATTTTATAATATTTTACAAGTAATGGAAAGTTATTGACAAGTTAACTTTTAAGATTAACTAAATAAGTTTAAGATTTATTTAATCAATAAAATATCTTTGATTCATGTTATTTTGTTTTCTTGCCTTAAAAGGATATCTGAATGCATAAAAACTTAATGTATGAAAGGAAACAACATGATCACACGGGAAGTCGGCATGCTGTTTCCGAAAGTTCCGTTACCCTAGGATCGGCAGCAGTATGCCGACTCACTGACATGCCCTATCTCCCATTGGACATATTTGGAAGGGCTCAACAACAATTACATTCCCTCATGGCTTGACTGGTAGTGCGTTGTGTCAGTTGTATGGGAGACCACAGTTCAATCCCCAATCGAATGAGAAAGTAATCATGTTTGTATAAACAATCACGAGCATGATAAGGGGGTTGCATTTTTGTCCCTAACATTGCATTTTTTCTCTACTAATAGTTAGGGTTAGATTTGGGTTTTGGTTGGGGGGTAGATTAAATAAGATAAGCTTTTATCTTCACTGTTTTACACCCTGTTCAGCTGAAAACAATTATTTTTACAACTGGCTTCTGTCTACCTCTTATGGATATAAATGGATGTATTACTTGTTTATATGCTCTGAAACACTTACTGCCTTAGCCTCTGGAGGCAGTGTTTTAAAATTCGGTCAATGTATACAGATTTCGGCTAAAGAAAAATCGGCACACACTTGCCTATTTTTATGTGAGATCAGGCTGAAGGAAAAACAAACTAGTCAGCAGAATAATTTTGATTATTTTAACTTTAAAATCATGAAACAACTCATTTGACTTTCGTAATGTACATATTAAAAAGAGATATTCAGTGAGGAAAGAAAGGTGACGTGACTTGATTTTATTCATTAGATATTGAATGGCAGTTCCATACCAGAGTAATAATAAACTGTAAGTGGTGAACAGCTTCTTCAATCAAAGCTTTATTTATACAAAGTTTGATTTTTGACTGACCAACCATTCTAATACCAACTTGAAAGCGTCAACATTGCTTCAGAGAAACATTTCTTACAGTAGAAGGAAACGTGAAAACATGAAACAGCTTACTGTTTAATTATAATTTATAGATAGGGTTCGATTACGTCATCAACACTCCCCTGCCGCTATATTATCCATAGGCACAGAGTAAACAAAGCAGTACGTTTCTCCGGTACCAACGAGATAAACACAGACATTGGAAACATTAGGACCGCGAAAAGGATTGAAGTGTAGATAGAAATGTTGGACAATATTTACGAATGTGTTAAATATGATAAATATGAAGATTCATAGTCTATTCATATTCTCAAAGCTATGTCTTCGATGACTGGGTTTTAACTGTGTACTTTCGAGATGAGACTCTGCCAAGTTTTGTATTACCTGGGATGTAACATGGTTTACTTTAAATTTATGTATTAAAATGCTGTCGAAAAATAATACTGGAGTATTCAATAAATAAGAGCCTACACACAAGATATGAAAACAAACTTATTATGCTGATGCTAACTGTCACGAGTCCTGAATGTTTTATGTAAACAAAGTACTGAATGCTAGTGTTGTAAATTCAAGAATCAATTTATTGTTATTCAGCATTTACACAGATGTTCAAGAGAAAATTGTATTTTTTTTTTTTACTAAATGGCCAAGACGGCAACAGAAGAACACTTATACAAATGGGAGAAACAGCTAGGAAAACTTTAACCTGCCATTAGACTGTATTTTAGCCTTTAGCTGGCCATCAGTCTGTGTAACTACACTAATGTAACAACGGGAAAGATATACTCACAGCTCCCAGATTTACCTTAAAAAATCATGATCAGAATACACTCAGCTGAAAGGTTTTTACTGGGTAACTTCGTAGCTCTTCTTTACTTACTAAGTGCTCTGATTTCCTTGGTTGCCCTTTCTTTTCTTACTAAGTGCTCTGATTTCCCTTGTGTTTCTTCCCCTGTTGGTCAGATTATAGCAACTATAGAACACAACTGGTTAACATTTAAAAATCTAAACAACTGTCCTGTTTATATATTACATAAAATGTATAGTTTTTACTAAAATGTAAATACTATACTAAACTTTATATGGTATTATTTAGTAATACTCTTTCTTCCACCACACCACCAGACAAACTGTTTAAATCTACATCTACGTGATGTCATCGGAATACTATTTATAGACAGTCTTTTCTCTATCTGCTGACATGATTACTGAACATATTTGTGCTGAAATTGACTAATCGACGATGATTAAATTATTAACGATGAATAATCAATCAACGATTATTCAGTAAAATCCCATATATACTATATATATATATATATATATAT
The DNA here is from genome assembly GCF_019703515.2 of Myxocyprinus asiaticus. Lineage (NCBI taxonomy): Eukaryota > Metazoa > Chordata > Actinopteri > Cypriniformes > Catostomidae > Myxocyprinus > Myxocyprinus asiaticus. The sequence continues at coordinate 23,262,975 of NC_059361.1, read as the reverse complement.
ATATATATATATATATATATATACATGTTCTTGGTCTTATTGGGTGCAATGAATCAGTTTATATATATATATATATATATATATATATATATATATAAATAACTGATTCATTGTACCCAATAAGACCAAGAACATGTATTACAAAAGTAAATAGGGTAATGTAAAATTACTAGCGCCTCTATGAAATGAATTGAAAGCTGCTTTAATGTGTGTTTTCTATTCACCTGAATGACAGTCAGGTATTTAGTAGCCTTTGGTTCACCTGAATATGTGGGTTTGTGTGTCTGTATGTCCACCCAGTGTTCAAAAATATCATCCTGCAAACACATGCCTCATCACACCTCTCCCTGGCACCAGTCTAATAAACCAGTGTGTTGTCTGGGTCTGCATAATACCAGGGTTTGCCAACCTATCTGGCTTTTCATGCCACACTAACACTGTTTACTGAGACCTGTAAATTCAATTGGAAAGCTGGCCACTGGCATGATAATTCATGGGGTTTAGCTTTCAAGCCAGACAATGCCATTGTGTATTACAAAACAAAAGGGGTAAAAGCCTCATTCAGATATGATACATCTAAAAATGACTTTCACAGGCCGACTTTCAGTATCGCAGAACAGACAGATGTCCAAACCCAATTTCAGCTAAATCAATTGGGTCTTGGCCAGGGATGGACCAAGTCCCCCCCTTTGTGGTTTGACTCCAGCACAGTTATATTCTCTTTAAAAAAAAAAAAATCAGCCCTTCCTTTTCTGAATGTCCCACTTTTTCTGGATCAGTCTAAAAAATGTGGTTCATTACGGAGATAACATCATATGACAATAGCATTTTATAAAGGTACTGAATAAGAGAGTGATCGAATGAAGAGAACTAATTGCAAGACTACTTTAACAGTGTAAAACATAACCTATGAAGGGACAAGGACACAATCCTGGATGATAGAAACACTACTGCACTTCCTGCCATAATGCCCTTAATATGATGATTAAAAACCCCTCCTCAACAGGAAACCGTGTCATCTTACACCAGTATCTCAATAGCACAAAATGAAGATAAACTACCCTACACCTTTTGGAGATAATAACGATCTGCCCATAATGGCTACAGCAATTGAAGCAATTTGTTTTAACTTTTGTTTTTGCATTTAAATGGTCAATGAAGCCATTAGTAACACTTTACAGTAATGTTCCATTTATTAACATTAGCTAATGCATTAGCAGGGTTGGGTAGTAACAGAATACATGCAACGGGATTACGTATTTAAAATACAAAATATAAGTAACTGTGTTCCACTACAGTTACAATTTAAATCATTGGTATTTAGAATACAGTTACATTCAAAAAGTATTTTGATTACTGAAGAGATTACTTTGCATTTTATTGTAATTTGTTTCATTTAATATTTAGTCCTTTCAGATGGAAAACATTTATACATATAAATGATGCGATCCAAAGTGCATTTGAACAGTGGTGAAACACTTTCTTATGATGTGTTACATTCATATGAGCAGACAGAGAAGTAAGTTTGAAGTAAGTTTGGAGCAGAAGAAATAGAAATAGCTTTATGCTAAGCTAAAATGCTATTTCTAGCCATTTTACATGCACATGTTATGAGGCACGATCATATTTTATTATCAAGAAAATTCATGTTGGATCATAATTTCTTTTTTTTCTAGTTAGATCTTTAATATTAGGGCAAAAATCTTATTCTTGATCATTTTTGTATTGTTTTCCTGTAAAAACATTAAAAAATCCGTAAAAACAAGATCAGTTTGATTTATCTTGTTTTTGAAACAACACTGCATAAGATATTTGGGTTTTTCAGAGAATGTATTTTTAACATGTGTATTTTGTCTTACTGTACTGGCAGAGTTTTTATAGTCAAAACAAGTGAAAAAATCTACCAGTGCTGAAGAAGTAATCCAAAGTATTTAGAATACGTTACTGACCTTGAGTAATCAACGGAATATGTTACAAATTACATTTTACAGCATGTATTCTGTAATCTGTAGTGGAATACATTTAAAAAGTAACCCTCCCAACCCTGTGCATTAGGTAACAGTGAACAATATATTTATTACATAATTTAGTAATCTTTGTTTATATTAGTTAATAAAAATAGAATTGTACATTGTTAGTTCATGTTAGCTCATAGTGCATTAACTAATGTTAACTAATACAACTTTTAATTTTAAAACTGTATTAATATATGCTGGAGTTAACATTAACTAAAATTAATAAATGCTTAATAATTATTGTTCATTGTTAGTTCATATTAACTAATGTTGTTAATTAATGTTAACAAATGGAACCTTATTGTAAAGTGTTACCAAGCCATTCATCTTTCGTCACTTCTTTACATCATCTGATGTTTTGATAAACTGACATTTAAATCAATTGACACTCAGTGGCTTTGGCAATTATGTATTTCGACTTAAGCCATTTAATAGACCCACCCCTTTTTATTCAGTAGAAAATCTCTACCAAACTGACTGTAAAGGGATCAGTGGCAATGTTGTGAACTTAAATGTATCAAGATTGATACACAGAGAGCAGTGCAGGCAATTTAATTATGCTTCCTCCTAAGATACCTAATTTTAGCCTAATTCTAAGGCAACATCGCATGTGTCCTTTGTGTTCAAGGCAATCTCATATTGCATTGCGACTAGTTCAGTGGAAAAATAAACCCAAGACAGCGAAATATCATTAAAAATAAAAAGCCTTGTTGATGAGAGAGGTCAGCTGAGAATAGCCAGACTGGTTCAAGCTGACACAAAGGCTACGGTAACTCAGATTACCACTCTGTACAATTGTAGTAAGCAGAATAGCATCTCAGAATGCACAACATGTTGAATCTTGTGGCGGGTGGTCTACATCAGCAGAAGACCATGTTGGGCACATTATTAGGACCATAGTGTTCCTAATAAAGTGCTCAATGATTGTAGATGCACATATGTATGTATACAGACACACATGCAACAACTGCATTCTCTCTAACATGTCATTTGTTATGTCTGTGTGTGTTTGTAGGATTATCCATGAGGATGGTTTCTCTGGTGATGATGTGAAGCAGTACAAGCCAGTGGTCTACAGCAACACCATCCAATCCTTGGCTGCTATCGTGCGTGCCATGGACACACTGGGGCTTGAGTACGGAGACAAGGAGCGCAAAGTGAGTACAACACAAATCCTGATAAGCTCTAACGCTTATTAATGTATCACATTCCCATAAAAGGAACACTAAAGCAAATATTACCCTCGGATGGATTATAATTATAACACTCACAGCCAGTTGTCATTTCAATTTAAGATGACGTATGACTCATTTTCTTTTTGGAATTTGGTCTAAAAAATGACCTTTTTTTTCATCAGAAATTATTATAGCAAAATACTTAAAAATTTTTGCAATATAGTACATTATATATTTTTTTAAAGTGTTGACCTGTGAGTGTATATGAGCACCTAATCTACACACAGTCAGAATGCATGCTAGAATACTGATAATACCACATAAGCACATAAAACATACTGCTGTTTAGCAATATAGTAAATATGTTATCAAGTTTCAACATATTCTTGTCAAATTGACTGCATTTCAGAACATGGTGTTTGACAAAGTGTTGTATGATGTGATGGTGAACATTATGTGTGTGTGTGTGTGTTTATGTTAATGTTTGATGAATGGGATAGTGAAATTATATCAATAATGTGTTCAAACGTGCATGTGATGATGAGGTTAATGACATTTTTGCTGTTTTGGTCGGAAAAGTCTTGTTACTGCATTGTGCACTATTGCATTGCCAATGACCATAACCAACTAACTCCCTGTGGAATCAACCATTTCCTGTTATTAACAAGGTGAAGTGTGTATTTTGTTCAATGTTTAAAAACTTTCTACCATCTCAGTTTAATGTTCAGAGATAACTAGAAGTAAGTTACTTGTATGTTGATTTCCAATGGCAGAAGGGAGAAGTGTTCGGGAAACCTGTTTGAAAATTCCATATAATGATGCTAGTGGTGCAGAAAGTGCGAACTTCACCTTTAAGTACAATATAAATTGGACTTAGTAAATGTACATTTGGTCTAATTAATAACAACCATTCTCTACCAAAGACTCTATGTGATAAAGACTCACAACCAGTAATGTATTCTAAAATCAAACAGTAGCAGGCTAACCAATGTCTTCAAAATGACAGAATACTGAAGAATTCTGTCTGCAAAAAAGATGTGAAACTGTCGATACACTAGAGTAAAATGATCATTGGAAGCTTCAGGTAGAATTGCTTCCTCTGTAAAGATTTTTTTGCTAACGCCTTCCATCAGTGAGAATATAACACTCATAATCCCGTAGTGCCCTTTTCCAAAAGCTCTTTCGATATAATGTCAGTCAACTCATTGACCTTAACAGGAAGAAATGCTTAATTTTAAGCCAAAGCCATCAGTACATGTAGAACAGTCATCTGAAATATCTAGCAGCCATCGATTGAGATATTTTTCTCAAGAGAAATAGAAAACCTCTTAATTTCTAGGTTGAGTTACATCTCAGGAAGCTGGGCTTGAAGGGCATCAGATCTATGAACGTATTAATAGAGGCTGTAGATAGCAATGTGACATAATGTGTATGTATATTGGAATGTGACTATTATTTAGTTGCGTTAAGTCAGTTGTAAATTGAGCAATAGATCAGAAAGTGTGGAATATACCTACCAGTCAAAAGTTTGGACACACTTGACTGAATTTATGTTTTCATTATCTTAACATTGGATCTCATGGCTTATACTTCAATGCTTGAAATAATTTTTGAAGACAAATATATATTTATATTTTTATATTTACTTTTATATTTAAAAGCAAATTAAATATATATTTTTTAAATAAAGTGCTTACATATCAATTTCTTTAGAAAACTAATATTTTAATTGAGATATATACAGTTGTGCTCAAAAGTTTGCATACCTTTGGAGAATTGATACCATTTTTAAAGAAAATATGAGTGAGCAGGTTAGGTTAACTGTAGGTTATAACAGAATGGCACAATCATAAAACAAAACATGGCAACAAAGAAAAAAATGAAATGACCACTGTTCAAAAGTCTGCATACCCTTAGTTCTTAATACTGTGTATTGCACCCTTTAGCATCAATGACAGTGTGCAGTATTTTGTAATAGTTGTCTATGAGGCCCCAAAATCTTGCAGGTGGTATAGCTGCCCATTCGTCTTGGCAAAATGCCTCCAGGTCATGCAAAGTCTTTGGTCGTCTTGCATGAACCGCACGTTTGAGAACTCCCCAGAGTGGCTCGATGATATTAAGGTCAGGAGACTGTGATGGCCACTCCAGAACCTTCACCTTTTTCCTGCTGTAACCACTGGAGGGTCAACTTGGCCTTGTGCTTAGGGTCATTGTCGTGCTGGAAAGTCCAAGAGCGTCCCATGCGCAGCTTTCATGCAGAAGTATGCAAATTGTCTGCTAGTATTTTCTGATAACATGCTGCATTCATCTTGCCATCAATTTTCACAAGATTCCCCGTGCCTTTAGAGCTCACACCCCCCCAAAACATCAGTGAGCCACCACCATGCTTCACAATGGGGATGGTATTCTTTTCACTATAGGCCTTGTTGACCCCTCTCCAAACATAGTGCTTATGGTGACCATAAAGCTCTATTTTGGTTTCTTCACTCCAAATTGCAGTGTGCCAGAAGCTGTGAGGCGTGTCAAGGTGTTGTCGGGCATATTGTAACCGGGCTTTTTTGTGGCATTGGCGCAGTAAAGGCTTCTTTCTGGCAACTCGACCATGCAGCTCATTTTTGTTCAAGTATCGTCGTATTGTGCTCCTTGAAACAACCACAGCGTCTTTTTCCAGAGCAGCCTGTATTTCTCCTGAGGTTACCTTTGGGTTTTTCTTTGTATCCCAAACAATTCTTCTGGCAGTTGTGGCTGAAATCTTTCTTGGTCTACCTGACCTTGGCTTGGTATCAAGAGATCCCCGAATTTTCCACTTCTTAATAAGTGATTGAACAGTACTGACTGGCATTTTCAAGGCTTTGGATATCTTTTTATATCCTTTCCCATCTTTAAACAGTTCCATTACCTTGTTATGCAGGTCTTTTGACAGTTCTTTTCTGCTCCCCATGGCTCAGTATCTAGCTTGCTCGGTGCATCCACGTGAGAGCTAACAAACTCATTGACTATTTATACACAAACATTAACTGCAATTTAAAAAGCCACAGGTGTGGGAAATTAACCTTTAATTGCCATTAAACCTGTGTGTGTCACCTTGTGTGTCAAGGCCAAACATTCAAGGGTATGTAAACTTTTGATCAGGGCCATTTGGATGATTTCTGTTATCATTATGATTTAAAAAGGAGCTAAACAACTATGTGATGATAAATGCCTTCATATGATCACTATCCTTAAATAAAAGACAGTTTTTTTTTTTTTTGCATGATCAGTCATATTTTCAAAATCGATGCCAAAATTTCAAAATTTCTGCCAGGGTATGCAAACTTTTGAGCACAACTGTATATATATATATATATATATATATATATATATATATATATATATATATATATATATATATATATATATAAAACATCTAAATTAAGTCAAAAATAATATATCTAAATCAACCTGAATACATTAGGTTACACCAACCCAACAGGTATTATATGTAGAAATAGATTCTTTTGGAAATAATTGCACTTTTTACAGTGTACATGGGAACCCCTTGAGTACAGTTTTAAAAGCATCCCAGGTAGATACCTCATAAAGAGGCTGAGAGGATGTCCAGAGTGTGCAGAGCTGCAATCTATGCAAAGAGCAGCTACTTTCAAGCTAAAATATAAGATAGTTTTGATTTATTTAAAATTTTTGGTCACTACATAATTCCCATACTACCATTTGTGTTATTGCATGGTTTTTAATTTTCTACTATTCTAGAAATGTGGAAAATATTAATAAAAAGTATAAGTAGGTGTGTCCAAACGTTTGAGTGGTAGTGTATGTGATGTGTACAAAAAATACTCTGTTTTAGAGAGGATCTTACATGAAACTTTTGCATACAGTGTGTATACACTGATGCTGAGAACAGATCACTCCACACATCCACACCAACTCTTGAGCCCTCTGTTCCTTCAGGCTGTGTATTCCAGCTGCCTCACACCTTTTTAATCTGAGGTGTGAAGCTTTTATTGGAACCGCTTTCTCAACAATCACTTTGCCCTTTCTCTCTCTCTCTCTCTCTCTCTCTCTCTCTCTCTCTCTCTCTCTCTCTCTCTTTGCTCTTGGTTTATCTCTCACCCCCATCAGTTTCTTTCTTTTTTACCTTCCTTGCTTCCCTTCCCTTGGTCTTTGTATGCTATCTCAAAGCCCCCTTCCCTATCTCCCTCCCCTCATCTCCTCTTTTCTCTCAGCAATCTGGCCCTGTTGCCATGGCTACCTCTTGTTTTGCCTCTCTCTCAACACATTCCACAAGTCTGTGTCCATGGGCAATGTCACTCGCATACTTTCTGCCCAGCACCAATGAGGCAACAGATATCATGTGACAGTCCACGCAGCATGTGTGACCAGAATGAAGAGTAAGCCACTCCCTTCACAGAGTAAAAATCATGTGGGGCGAATTCACCCCACAGTTGCGTGCGGTATTTCATCGCAAAAACCTGCATCTTATTCACTAACCACCCGCAATTCAGTTTAGCCAAGCACTAAATGCGCTGAAATAGCATTTGCACTGTATTTAAATTAAAAAATTGTCATTATTTCAGCACAAACATGCTTTGTTTCTATGTAAATTAGGGTTATTGTGTGTTGTGGCTTTTCGACAACAATCAGCATTATTCGCCTGTCGCAATTAAAGTCATGCTACATACATTACCATGAAAACAGGTGGTAAACAATGTTTTTTTTTGGGGCGTGTTTGTGCCATTACTTGATTTGCATAATTTCTTTGTGAACTGAGTGCTGAAACAACACAAATAAATAACACTATCACAAGGTGCAATTAATACTTAGTGAATTCCCCCTCGTGTATCTGTCTCAGTTATTCCTGAGTGGTACCCTGTGGCAGACAAGCTTCATGTTTGGTAGGGAAAGAAGGAAGCAGACACCAATTCAATGAGACACCAACATAAAACTGAAACATAACGACACATACACAGAGCAGCCGCTCTTTCGAACTGGCATCCCCGCTCCTCTTTATCCCTCTCCCGGCTGATTGGGCTGATTCAGCGCCAGGCGTCCATCGTTACGGCCTGGCCACGCCCTCCGGCCTGACTTACTCCCCCCCTCCCTTCCTGGAGGGGAGGTGTTGCCCTTTCGGCCATTTTTCTGTTGGCCAGTCTTCCCCACCTCCTGGGAATCTGAGTAGGACGAGGGGTGGGAGACGGGAGAGGGAGAGAGAGAGCGGGAGAGAGAGAGAGAGAGAGAGAGGGAGAGAGAGAGGAAAAATAAAAAAATGTCTAGTTCCCGACCACACTGCTACATGGTCCTCAGCCAGCTGCATTGCCCCCTGGCGAATGGCAACGACGAGGACTCCATGACAGCGTGTCGTCTTCCAATCCCGGGTTTTGGCACTAGTGTGGCAGACAAGCCTCTTGTTTGGTAGGGAAAGGAGGAAGCAGGAAACCGGATTAACAATCAACAAGACTTTAATGAGACAACAAAATAAAACTGACACATAACGACACACACACAGAGCGGCCGCGTGCGTCTCTCTCTCTTTTGAACGGGCATCCCGGGCTCCTCTTTATCCCTCTCCCGGCTGATTGGGCTGATTCAGCGCCGGGTGTCCATCGTTACGGCCCGGCCACGCCCTCCTCCTCGTCACATACCTGTTGGATGTTGGTGTTATCTTGATATGTTATGTTGCTCTATGTGATAAAATGTTAAAATAGCCTTTTGTTCTCTCTCTATTTGTGGGCGTGGCACACTGTATACACTATATGGCTTGTATATACTTTATGCACACAGCATGTGTGAGTCTATCTACGTTATTTTCATGTCTATATCCATGCAGCTTTCCTGATAAAGAGCAGGGATCCCTTTTCTCTACAGCTCAGTAACGTAATGGCAGATTATGCTGCTACATCTTGTGGTAGGAAGTTTGTTCGGCCTATTTTGATTCAGGGCTAAATAAAAGTCTCATTACTGTCATGCTGCCAGTCCACTACATTATAATTTAGCAAAATGGCCGCCACTTTGATGAGAAGAGAGTGCATCAGAAGGATCTGGAGGTAAAAATCTCATTCATTTTCTCCACAGAGAGCTCTGAGGATAAACAATGGAAAATGCTTCTGTAGAAGCCACAATTCAGTGTGATTTTAACTTCATTTTTATTTTATATTTTAAAAGCTGAATTCACGGTGAAGCACTATACTACCAATGAATCCTGAAAAGAGCTCCACCAATCAGAATAGCTGTTTTCATGGAAACTGATCTTATATATATTTATTAGGGATGTTCCAGGGTTGTCAACTAATTGAATAGTCATCCAACAACTAACTAATCGACTAGTGAGGCTGACTACTAACATTAATATTTTTAGTGGTGGTGGTTTTAATGGAAGACACAATTATCAAATGAATTGAGAGACGCAAATTCTTGGAGAGCGTTTTTGAGTGATGATAACTTTCTGTGCTTAACAGTTAATAATAGTCAGCGCAGTAAAACCCTCTGCAAGAAGTTTAGTCTCTTTAATGCTTTAGGTTTAGTCTTTTTATGCAAAGTGCCAAATCAACTATACATTTCAAGACGATCACTGTCAGACATTAAATTCTCTGCTGTGAGTAATATTCCTGTATTTGTGAAAGGCTGTGGAAAATATAGTCTTTTACTGATTCTCTCTGACACTGCTTAAATAAAAAGTTGCAGTTTAAAAAAGGTTTAAACAGTATTATGTCGTGAACTAGATGTGTGCCTGAAATATTAACTTGTAGTTCTGCACTTTTGAATGTGCAGCGATGAGCGCCCTGAAACAATTTGATTACATTGAAGCTAACTATAAAAGTAAGAAAGGTAAGAAATAAGAAATGCTCCAATATAAAGCAGCACAAAACTGTGTATATGCATCCTGAATGCAGAATGACACTATGTATTGGAGCATTTCTTATTTCTTACCTTTCTTACTTTGATAGTTTTGTGCAATATGATGTTAGAGTTATTTTACCTATTTATTTGTTGAATATCTGTTTGTTACCATGTTGAAGTGCTGCGCTTAACGTCCGTATATCCCTTTGAAGCTCACGATTGATCGGTTCACATTAACATAATGGTGCCTAATTTAGTCTCACCCTTAATACCGACTAGTTGAGTAGTTGTTCAAACAACTGACCAACTATATATGTACTGGTAATTTTAATAATTGTTCTATGCTTTCAATCTATGTTGATAAATGAATAGATTTATATTGTCATCATTCTGATTTTCATAAACTTTTTTTGCTCAAAATCCATGTTTGCATTGTTGTTATTCATCTCGGGATGTATTTTTTTGTTTATGGCTTAGAATTCTTTATTTATGTTTTAATTTAAATTTCTATGGAGAAAATTAATGGGAAAAATACAGTACTTCCATAACCATGGCTGCTCAAACAGTGGGATGTCACTGTTGCGCCCTAATGGTTCTGTTAGCCTCAACATGTTAGTGTTACCTTGCCAGAGTTCCACACAACCTGAGCCACACCATAGCACACATATCTGAAATATAATTGCGAGTCTGTGGTGGGCATGGACGGTCTGCCTGATGCCTGGCATCCAGATGGACACAGATGGGCTTTGCCATGCTAGCTCTCTGGTTCTACTGCAGAATCATCAGGGTTCCCACGCATCCTGGGAAACCTGGAAAACCTGGAATTTTGCAGTGCAGTTTTCCAGTCATGGGTGGTGATGCGGCCTTTACACCTGGGGATGTGAATTAATTTTAATAATAAATGAACAATCTGAGTCCGCTTATATCGCAGTTACCACATCCGGTCATAAAAAATGCATGTATAAAGCGTGGAATATCTTGGAATTTGACAAATTTGAGACAAAAAGAATGTTTGAATGCACAAATAATACAATTACAATTGTGATATGTCCTAGTCTGATTTTTTAACTGCAAAAGGCTGCAATTTAATTAAATAAATAAATATAATCTGCATGTGCTGCATGCTTTAAAATGAATGTGTGTAATGAATTCAGAAAAAATAACCATTCAAAAACCATAATATACATCATTACCTCTGTGTTTTTGCTTAAATAGTACAACCATTTGGCAAATAAAATATCCTGGAAATGTAATGGAAAATCCTGGAAAATTGTGTCTTTAAAAGTTTGGGAAACCTGATCATGGTAAAGGGCCCTAACTCTATCAAAACAATCCCATTTAGGTGCCACCAAACTGTGTGCTAACTGCATGCAAGCATATTTTAAAAAATTCCTCAAAATAGAACTGAGAAAAAGAATTGCAGTCAGAATTAGGAATATTTGCTCATGGAGCGAGTTTGAGATAGAGAAAGTGAGAGAGACGTGAAAAGCTCTAAATTTAAAGTGATTAATCCTGCATTAGTGCTGACACACTAGCGAGAGCTCTACTTTCTGGCTATTTCCATTACTTATTCACTTAAAAAGACAAATATGTGCATGCAGAATCCATTTAATGCATTTTAAGTATTAAATCGTTGTATATTTTCTGGGTTATACAATGCTTTTATGTGAGGGATGCTACATGGTGAGAGAAATCTGTTCTTTCAGGTAAAACTGATTGGATGTGGGCAGTCACTCATATGTGTCATGATTTGCTGTCTTTGGCCACTAGAAATTTGTGGACATATAGTTGCTTTTGAAATATAGAGGCCAACTAATGATGCTTTGTTTTATTTCTAAAGTGTGTGTTTGGTGTGTATGGAGTGGCATCCCATCGGTGGCATTCTGCAGCAGTGCATGATTGGTTAAGGCAGTTTTTGTGTTTGGTTTTAGATCAGGAAGACTGTATTACTCTCTACTCAAACCATCACTGGGGTATGTGGTTGTTTATTGTGTAAGTATGAGTCTTTGTGTGTGTAGCGGAGGGAATACAGATTGGGAATAAGGAAGAAAGGATTCTGGCAGCAGAAAATTCCTTGCAGTCCCGGCAACGCCCCAGTGGTGATCTCACTCCCACTCATCATCCAGAAAGAACCCAATTGAACAGCCTCATCATCAACTAATACTCTTTATGTAAGACTGACCTGGAAAAAAACTGTGTGATCATCCTGCATTCAAATAAGAAAAAGACCTGGTTACTGTATGTGGAAGGCTATGACGTATATCTTCACAAATAGAATTTTAAAGGTGAGGCTAGTCCTTTGTATGTTCATAATGATGCACTGTCAAATAAAACTTATATCCAAATTATGTGGTTCAATGTGCTGCATAAGCCATGTTCCCTGCGTTTTTCTGTTTTGCATATGAGCCTGTTTTGGGAATGATGCATTATCATTAGTGTTTTATTTATGGGTACATGGTACATGTCCCACTTATGTGTGAAATGAACACCTGGTGAAAGTGTGTACACGTGTGTGTTTGTGTATGTCAGAAGATGTTAATAAGGGATAGTTCACACAAAAATAAAATTTCTGTCATCATTTACTCACCTTAATGTAGTTTCAATCCCCTTTGACTTTTTTATTCCGTGGAAAAAATTTCACCTTTCACTGCCACTGCATCTTTTTTTTCATGAAATATAAATGAATGGTGACTACCTCAATCACAAGTAACATTCGCCCTAACATCTACTTTTGTTACCAAAGAAGAAAGTCATACGGGTTTCACCCTACATTTTGCATTTCGGTATATTCATATTTAGGAATTGGTCTGATTTGCATTGAGCCAGTACCATTGCTAAAAATCAGAGGGGAAGGTTAGTCATATTTATAGGATGTCAAGTCAAGTCATTTTTATTTGTATAGCGCCTTTCACAACACACATCGTTTCAAAGCAGCTTTACAGAAAATCATGCATTAACAGAAAATGAAACTGTAATATCTATAATGTCTTAGAGTCAGGATGTGTAAATTAATTTTGTGTGAGGCAGACTGACAGCCCTCCAGAATTATTAACAGATACGTATCTATCCCAGCAGATTACACTGCAGGCTTCATTTTAATTGAGACTCTTTTATGTCAAGTCTCTGGTGCTTGGATTCGATAAAATAATGTCTGGGTCCCTTCTCCCCAGCCTTATAGCTCATCTACACAGATCCCAGATATAATTATTTCTGCAACATCTTAATTACATATTATGTTAATCAATTTACCTCTGTGAATCTTTACACCAGAGAACCTACATTTGTTTCCCATTACAGTATATTGCTTTTTTTTTGTGTGATTTTGACTTAAGTTGAATAGTAGGTCGATGTTTTTGGCTGATTTATGATTCAGCAAGATTATTTGTGGAATCAGCTCAACTTTCATGATCTTAGTTCAAGGGGGTATTTACAATTGGCCACTTAATGTGTTTTTACTGATCCGATAGCTATCCAATCAGGAAAAGACCAAGTCTAAATGCCCTCCAAGACAACTTTGAAATGGATAGCAAAATGATCACTCTAAAAATCATAGGAAAAGCCTTATATAATTAAGGATACAAGTTGTGACTTTTTTAATGCCAAGTTTAAATGCTTCTGGTTGTTCAGGCCACATACATAAACTTTACTTCTCCCAAACAACATCAACATACAGAAGATTTGCCCTGCTCGCAGCTTGGCATTAGTAACATCACAGAAGTGAATACTGTTAAATTCACATATAGCAAGAGATAGTTCATCGGATTTGAATACACTTTTCGGTGACACATTTATGTCGCCAAGTTTAAATGTGCATACCCAGTCGGATAGCACTCCAATCGATCAAGACGCATTATGTGACTAAGTATAGGCCCAAACCTTCTCCAGCAAAATGTGTATTTGTAAAGTTATCAAAGCCAGTCAGTGAAGTAGAGTATGATAAATGCGTCTGGTGCCCTTGACCAAACTGTGCTGCTGTCACTCTCTAGGAGATCTGTGCTGCTCCTTAATTGGAGAGCCAAAAATAAAGTCACAAACAAACAGCACCTCAGCCAGATGGTCCCCTGTTAGTGGGCTAGTGAGCTGTCACACGTTGTCGACATATGCCCAGTTCTGATTGCAACAGATACATCATTCTTTGTGTGTGTGCATGGTTGTTTGAGCAGGAGAGTGCACGTGTGATTGCGAGAGGGTGGATGTTTGCCCTTGAGTAATGTTACAATATTATAGCATTAATGACGGCTCTTAAACAACATGAAGAAAGAGAATGAATAGCCTTATTGTCTCCATGTTGAAAGTCTAATCTGAATCTCTGCAGATCCTTGTTGAAATGGCCAAATAAAAATGAAATTCTGCAATTATTTACTCACCACTTCCAAACCTATTTGACTTTCTTTCTTTTGTGGAACACAAAGGAAGATGTTAGGCAGAATTTTAGGAACTGACAGCCTCAGTCACCATTCACTTTCATTGCATATTTTCCCCTAGTGAAGTCTATACTGATTATTTCAACAGGGATGGTTGTTCTATAAATACACTGGTACATCCCCTCTGATTATTCTTCATTATAATGCTGTCTTACCTAGTCTAGCCAGTCAGAGATCAGAGTTTAATTCAATGGTGTGTTCAGGGGTTAATGTTGAGCCATGAAGGGATAATGGTTTTAGCAGCTGCAAAGGTTACACTCAATTCATTAAAGCTTGATAGAATTGTGTAAGATGTTGAGGGCAACGGGATGTATTGAGTCTCCCCAGACCTTTGATCTTGGTATAAGTCATCATTTTCCTTCTCTTCCTTGGCATGACATATTATAGAGTCATGTTTTTCTGCAGACTCAGAGTTAAAAGATCAGCCTTAATGTAAAGTGACATTATTTTCCTATCATTTCCATACAGCTTCTAATGATTGTACTGTGCAGTGGCACCTTCCTCAAATATCTCCTTCTGGCCTCTGGCAGACTAAAAAGGAAATAATAGCTTGGTTTAGAGTATATGCCCATACAAATGCCCATAATGGCACGCACATTGTATATGCCCAAATTAACTTTTGGAATACAGTGCTGACAACAAAGAGTAACATCAGGACAACATCAACATTGCTGTTTCTGATGTATCTGGGAACAAGAGAGATCCTGCTGTTTTTGCCAGTTGTTATTTGTTATTGGCCAAACCAACATCCCACTGTCAAGCCTGGAAAGTGCTCTTCAAAACCAAAACATTTGGAAAAATGAGAGCATAAAATTGTAACATTAAATCGATCAGAGATGAAATGAACTCAACACATAAATCTCCCTAAAGATAACAGTCATTTTTCTAATTTTGTTTGATAGAGGTACAAAATTGGTTTAAGAGGGTTTTATGTTGCAGGTGCTGAATTGTCAAAGAAAGAACCATTATATTTATTTAATGCAGTTTACCTTGTAAACTTTTAAACCTTGTAAACCATTAAAAATGAAGGAGTTATGGGAATATCAGTCACTTATCTCAGAAACTGTATTTGTGATTACATTAACCCTTTCAAACGTACCGTCATACCTATGTGACGGTTAATAACTGGACCCCGCAGAGTAGCATCACACATATGTGTTTTACAAACTGCCAGATTCAAATCAGCTTTCGTGCAAGCACAGGCTGCGCTGGTCAAGCATCTGTAGTTTATATTCACTCAAACAGTTACTCATACAGTCTTTTAAATCACAGAATACTTTTATTTTATATACATACATCCAGCTCGTCACCAAAGTAGCATGATAAAAAGTTTACAGCTCTTATACGTAGTCAATACATAAAATGCGATCTTCCTCCGATGCTTGCTGCCATTTGCTTACACTAGTAGCAGTTGTCAAACAAACAGCTACTCAAAGAGTCTTTTCAAGCACATATTATGTATATTTTATGTAACAAACAGCCAAATTGTCACCAAAGTACCACAAGAACAGTTCACAGCTTGTATATGCACATCCCATGCATGCAGCCACGTCTACTTATTAGGTGCAGATGCGGTTTTTATTCACACTAACAGCAACTCAAACAGTGTTTTCAGGCATATAATATGTTTGTTTTCTGAAAAGACAGCCAAACTATCACAAAAGCACCACGATAACAGTTTAAAACTCGTATACTCACAGTGAAAACATGCTGATCGATGCACGCAGCCATGTCTGTTTACATAAGCGCTTGTCACACACACACACACGCACACACACACACAGTACAAAGAAAGTAGACCGTTCATCAACATGTGCACGCCGAGGCCAGTTATGGTCTTAAGCCGGTGTATACCTGCATAATGGACGAAGCTGAGCTACAATCACACTGTTTACAATCGTACTGGGAATATTACCGCTGTCTTTAATATCAGTCTCTGTATTGTTATGCTGCCTTCACGTGCTATCGGAATTATCGTAAAAACGAGTTTCCCACTCGGTAGTTGCACATGAATGACCACTCAAGTCATAATTACGTCTGGGCAACTCAGAGATAATTTTGATACCTGAGTTTCCAAGATGGGAGGAGCTCTTTTTTAAAAAAAAAAAATTGTATCCCCTTTTCTCCCCAATTTGGAATGCCCAATTTCCACTATTTATTAGGTCCTCGTGGTGGCGCGGTTACTCACCTCAATCCAGGTAGCGGAGGACAAGTCTGAGACAGTTAATCCATGCATCTTATCATGTGGCTCATTGTGCATGACATCGTGGAGACTCCCAGCACGTGGAGGCTCATGCTACTCTCCGCGATCCACGCACAAATTACCACGTGCCCAATTGAGAGCGAGAACCACTAATTGTGACCACGAGGAGGTTACCCCATGTGACTGTGCCCTCCCTAGCAACCGGGCCAATTTGGTTGCTTAGGAGACCTAGCTGGAGTCACTCAGCACACCCTGGATTCGAACTTGCGACTCCAGCGGTGGTAGTCAGCATCAATACTCGCTGAGCTACCAAGGCCCCTCCAAGTTGGGAGGAGTTCTAAACTTTCAATATGGCGGAGGACAGTACAGTTTCTGTAGTGAATGACAGGTTTTATTAATTTTTCTAAATACAGTTAATTGTTAGCGCTTGTCGTTTTGGTCATATTAATTTATGTATATCAGCAACCATTCTATGCATGTTGTACATTGTTACACTGTGAAAATAGCTTGCATTTGACCATAATTCCATTATTGTCAGCATGCTAACTGAATGATATGTATTATAGTGTCAAAATAAAAGTTCCTCAAGAAATATGTATGAATGAACATGGCATCGTTCATGTTTCCGACAACAAAGCACTTAAACACGACGTACTCATAATTCCCACTTCAGAAGAGGGAAGTAGGATAATTCTGATAGCACATGAAGGCAGCTCATTTGGAGCGCAACACACACGTGCAGCTGATCAGATCGGGAGCGGCATTAAGACAAGTGCTATGAATTCTTTTTCTCTTCCTTATTCGGCCTTTGGTGGATTTACAACATATCTAACTATAGCATTTGCAATATTTTTTGCAAAATCTCGATTTCTCGATTTACAAATAATAAACAATTATGTCAAAACGCAAATTCGAATTAATCTGAAAAATCTGAAAAACCGCCCAACCCTAATTATAATACATGGCTATTAAGGCCACAAAAATAGCTTTTAAATACAGCTACAAGTTCATCCCAGCAAAAGGGCATTTACACTCACTTAGCACCTTATTAGGGACACTATGGTCCTAATAAATTGACCGATGTGGTCTTCTGGAAGCCCATCTGCCTCAAGGTTTGACATGTTGCTCATTCTGAGATGCTATTCTGCTTACTACAATTGTGTGTTTATCTTTTTGAGTGGTTATCTGAGTTACCGTATCCTTTCTGTCAGCTCGAACTAGTCATTCTCGGTTGACCTCTCTCATCAACAAGGTGTTTCCGTCCCCAGAACTGCTGCTCACTGGATGTTTTTTTTTTGTTTTTGGCATCATTCTGAGTGAACTCTAGAGACTGTTGTGCATGAAAATCCCAGGACATCAGCAGTTACAGAAATACTTAAACCAGCCCGTCTGGCACCAACAATCATGCCACAGTCGAAATCATTGATATCAAATATTTTCCCCATTCTGATGGTTGATGTGAACATTAACTGAAGCTTCTGACCCGTATATGCATTATTTTATGCATTTCACTGCTGCCACATGATTGCCTGATTAGATAATCACATAAATAAGTAGGTGTACAGGTGTTCCTAATAAAGTGCTCAGTGAGTGTATATGTACAGTACAATACATGGATACATTCGGCTCAGCATGGCAATATATTTTATTTTGCAACTCATTCAGAAATGCCAGTGCACTCATCCTACTGTATAACAGCCAAGGCTTCGGGGCCTTTGGGGTTTTATCTGAATACGCTTTGACTTGTTTTTCAGAATTTCTCCTACCAGCACCCTTAGAGACATCTTTGTGTCTGTTGCCAAGAATGACTCCTTCACATCATATGATCCATCCTGGAAATGGCCTGTCCAAAATGGACATTCAAGCTAAAAACAGGTTTATCGCCCCTTCCTCCAGTCATTCCTCATTTGTCAAAGCCTTCTCAAGCCAAGCCAGATTAAACGGCCATAGCTGGTGCTCCAGATTTATCTGTAATTGTTAGAACCAGAAACACTATTAATGAAATGGAACAGGACTGAGAGATTGGAATTGTATGCTTCTGGGAACGTAACAGCACCCAGACCCCATGGCTGGTGCTGTTTAGAACAGCACTTAGCCTGTGAATCACAAATGGTGAAATGGTTTCTGGCACTTAGCCTAAAAACTTTACAGGATTTTCCCAATCTTGATGGCCCTTGGGGTTATATTACTGTCAAGGCGACAAGGGACCCAGTGGAAAATAGGGGAAGAGAAATAACACATTATATTTCAGCAAGACCACCATGATCGGCTGGATTGCTGTGATCATAGAGTGGAACGCACATCATTTACACCTAAGTTCACCTTGTTTTGTCAAGAGTTGATGCCTTACACTATTTATCTAGTTTCCATAAAAAGAACATTTGAATTGCTGATTTTTCACCAAATAAATTAAGAATAGGAGATGTGTTAAATGTACATTTGCAAATTTTCATTTATAGTTTTCTTTCTTGTCTTGACAATTTTCTGTTGAAACAGGACGTTTTGCCAGGACATATCGACATTTTTTTTTTTTTTTTTATACAGATTCGCTTTAGTTATGTTATAACCTAAAAAAATTGCTACTTGCTTGCTGGTTGCAGAAAAATTCCCTTTCAAGGCAAGTCATTCCACTCAACGCCCATCTTGAGGATGCTCACGGGCAGCTTTTCTATGGATACATGGATTCAAGTGGCATAAAATTACAGCTTCAATCTACTTGAATGGGGAAAGACCGAAATCTCCAAAATGGTTGGTCAAGATTATGATCAAATAACATATTCCAAATCAGCAGTTGAATCTGACAACAATGTCATCATAAATTGTGCTTGTTCAGCTCAGATCATGCTTAAAAAATGCTATTTTTCATGCTGGTCCAGCTACTGCTTATGACTGTTCTTGAGTTAACAGTTTGTATCTGAATGGTAATTGGCTATTTTACTTGTAAAGCGGACTTCCATTTTTACACTCACCATATTGGGTGTTCCAATTTCTCCCATTCATTTTAAAACACATACTCCATCTCGGGTTAAACAGTCTCTGGTTGCAGATGGTATTAGGGGGTGGGACATTCTTATTCTAGAGAACATTTGATTTTATTTGAATCTGTGTAGTGCAATATGAGTCAATATTATTGGTCTGTTTCTCTAAAGAGATGGACGGTACATTTTAATTGTTTATATTTGCTAATGGGCAACTTTTAGGAGTGCACTAGCATACAGATGGATTTAAAGCTAATAGACATGGGCTAAAACCCACAAAACTCTTTTTTTTAAACATTTAGCTAGTTTGTTTTCAGCCGCCAAGGTGCTCTCCTGAAACCCATTTCTGTTATATGTGTCTCATCTGGTCTTCTCTCCAGTGTCGTTTGTGGGAGGGAAGTAGATTTTTAAGTAGGCAACTCAGCTTACAGATTTATAGATTGTGACTGTCCATAGTGCTTATCTACTGAGTCTTACTCTGGCTGTTTATGCAAGTAATATATATATATATATATATATGTCTTTCAGACGAATTTTGGTAATTAGAGAGAGTTTGCCTAAATTTGTGTTTCAGAGACTTACTTTGTGAGTTTAATACCATCTGTGCTTTTCTCAAACAACCTCAATGTGTTTCGTTGTACATGCATACAGATTAGAGGTACACTGAAATATCGGTTTTACTGATTAATCGGTGCCAATAGTTGCATTTTGGCACTGTTGGTTATCAGCAGAAATCAATGGCGATAGTTGCAGATAGTTTTTTTGTATTTATTTATTTATTTATTTTTTATCACATCATTTTATTTTCTTCTGTAGCCAGCGCTGTAGAATTCTACAGTTGTAAATGTTTTGTTTCTACAGTATAACAGTTTGTGGGGATTTGTTGTGTCTAAATCTTTCATCATTGACAATATTCATCCATATTGTTATCCTCCCTTCAATGCATATTTTGTTATTTTGATTAGATAGTCAAGTGTTCTAAATTGAAGCGAGGGCATGCAAAGAACAATGTGACTATATGGAAGTGTTTTCCGTCAGCACATGCATCGTGTCTCCAACTTCATATCTTGTGAATAATAGTAAACCTTAATCCTCATTAAACTACATCTGGTAAATATATATATATATATATATATATATATATATATATATATATATATATATATATATATGTATATATATATATATATATATATATATAAAACCCTTCATCTTGTGGATATATAAAAAGCTCAGTTTGGTAAATAATTAATTATAGAGCATTGTAACAGAGCCAAGTCTCTGTCATTTCAAAATAAGAGTCCCTTTTGTATACACGCTCACCTTAGTAATATTAACTACAGAGATCCCAGTCCTGTTGAAAAGTGCTTTAAAGTGTGATTTATCAGCTCACATTGAAAGGCTCCAAAAAGCACATGTGAATGCTTCAGTTCAGTGTGCTGCTTAGATTTCCAGTCGATACCCTCGTACTTTTCTGACACTGATGATTAAAGGACGACATTAAAATGGCAGACACATACAAACGCTGGCCAGTAGCTCGACCATAGCCTTCATAGGTTTGTTGCTGTAAATTGTGACTATAAAAGTGATGTGACTGAGGACAGAGAAACAGAAAGAGAGGGAGAGAGACCACGCCATCTTGGCTCACACCATAGTGTACTGATAATGGGCTCTTGAGTGTGAACTGAGGAGTGCAGTGCAGGATGTGGGCAGTATTTTTCAGATTATGTCAGAAGTCCATGATAGCCTGTTTGTGTGGTTTAGGTGTTCTCTTTTTCTTCCTTTCTCAATAATTGGGTTTTCTAATTGAGGCCATTGGATTCTTAAGAGACACCTCAGTGATACATTAAGCTAAGTGTGAAAAAAGCCTTGACTGGTCTTAAGCCGCATTTGGAGTGCTTGAACATCCAGAGCTGTGGAAATGTTCTAGAATAAATGTGTTCCTTACAGAAAAGACCAGGTTAGACCAGCATACATTTCCATTTCTTTTGTAATGCCTTTGGTCAGGTTCTGCATACAACCATGGACTTTTTCGGCTGGCAATGAGAATAATTGCCAATAAGCTGAATTCAAAAAACAATTGCCATCAACTGACTTGAAGTTTCATCAATTAAAAGAGTGCATTAACATGTTACAAAATGATTCTTAGGCAATAATAGTGCTCCTTAGTGACCCAGTCTCACTGAGGTAATGGGATTGATGTTTTATTATATTTTTAATGAAGACAGTCAGAATATGCAGTCGAATTTATTTAAAATTTAACACTTCTAACAAGTCTTACAATGGCCATAGACATGTCCATTCTCAATCCCACTCTTCTCAAGGCATTTGCATGCATATTGTACATTTGTTGTTGTGTAAGTGTGTTTTTCTACATATATTGTGAATTGAACAGATTCTCACAGACTTTCAAAATTACAAGCGACCGCAGGAGTCACAGATGCCTTCAGATTTCCTCCTTTCCCCTGGGCTTCTTGAGCAAACTGTGTCACTCACTTCATTCTGTTAACATCTTTCAGTAATGTCCGTGCCATGAACGCACTTCGACCTGCGTGTTTCTCTGGAGTCGAGGCACTTCGCGTGCCTGTAAGAACAGCAGCCCCTCCCCCACCTTGTCCTTGTGCCAGGACGGGCAAGTCATTGGGAGACAGCACTGTGTGCTGAACTGGACTAGTCCCTTAACCGGAGCTGATAGGACAAGAGGCAACAGTGATCTTTCAGTGAAGCTGCTTGCTTCACGTACACACACATACACTGATACCAAGGCCTTGGCAGGCCTTCAGACAGAGTAACAAGTGTTTGAAAAGATGTGAGAGGTGAGTAAAGGGGGTGAAAGGCAGGGGGATGTGGGGTGAGGTAGGTCGGTATGACGGTATATACTATGCGACGGTCAGAGCTTTTTGAATTGTGTCAGAGCTCTGAAGGGAAGAAATCAAGTTATGGGCAGGGCAATAATTTGACCAACTTTTTGTTTCTATTTTCATTCTTTTAAATTTAATTAAACAGAACAGGACCCCCCTAAGTTTATTTTGTTGTTCTAATAGGGGGGTCACTTAACTGTTATGGGGGCGTCAGGGATGATGGTAGAAATGCTTACACAGGTGGAAGTTATGTTATATGGCGGTACATTTGTGGCATGATTTAAAAAGTTTGCAACAGAGCAGAATACTATAGCCTAATGGGAGTGGTTTAATTTTGATGTGTCACAATGCTCTGCTAATGTTTGTCGTATACACAGTGTAACTGTATAT
The DNA here is from genome assembly GCF_019703515.2 of Myxocyprinus asiaticus. Classification (NCBI taxonomy): domain Eukaryota; kingdom Metazoa; phylum Chordata; class Actinopteri; order Cypriniformes; family Catostomidae; genus Myxocyprinus; species Myxocyprinus asiaticus. The sequence continues at coordinate 23,240,095 of NC_059361.1, read as the reverse complement.
TTTTTATGGTTGTCAAGCAACATCGCAGCTTGGTAATATAGAATAATATATATATATATATATATATATATATATATATATATATATATATATATTATTACTATATTACCAAGTTGCTTAATTCTTAATCAGTTTAAAATATCTATACCTCACTGTATGGAACTGATTGGTGGCACTATTTTATTTGTAAAGAAACAAAAACAAAAAAAGATGCAATGAAAATGAATTGGGACTAAGGCTGTCATTATGCCTAACTACTCCTTTTGTGTTCTACTTAAAGGTGCACTCAGTAACTTTTTTCTTTATGTCATCTTGGACTTACACTGACACCTAGAGGCCTGGATGCAGTATCATTTAAAATCAATAGTTTTCAGTTTCAGATGCCATTGTAGAAATTTAGTATTCACAGTCAGCCATGATTACTTTAAAAGTGAAAGTGTCAAATAACAGGACGGTTACTGAGATTAAGCGAGTAGTATTCGGCGATATGATTCTAACATGGCAGCACCCATGTGCGAACCCCCATTTCCTACATATTTTAGAAAATGACAATTCATGTCTTTAGGAGTTAGATATAGGAGTTATTGTTTTTAATGAGGAAAAAAAATACTGAGTGCACCTTCAAGAAATACATTTATATGGGGTTGAATCAACATGAGGGTTAGGGTAATTTTGGGGAAAACTATTTCTTTAAAATGTGTTCATTGTCTATGTAAGTTCACTAGCACATAGCTGTATTTCTGGAGCTCTGTAAAGTGGTGCATTTGTCATCCTTTCTTTTGTATTTCTCCATCTCTACCAATCTTTATGTGTGTGTTTGTGGTTGGTGCACAAGCATATATAATGCAGAAGCCTGACTCTGGGTTGTATGGTCTAAATACCGGATAAACCCCAGCCTTTATCTAAGAATCCCAAATATAACTCTAAAACTCAGTATGTGTGCTTTTCTAAGTGTGTATGTATCTTTGTGTGTGCTCAGAGGAGAAATGTTGGGATTTTGGAGATCTGTCAAAGTCACTGTGTTTCTCCCTGCAGGTGGGAATAGAGTGAAAATAAAGTAATGAAAAAAAAAAGAGAGGTGGATAGGTGGTGGGGTGGGAGTGCGTATAAAGAAATGGGAGCAGCTTAAGTTTGACTTGATCCTTTGATGGATGGATAAGACAGAGTTTAAGAGCTAAGCACTTCTCCTCTAGGTGGATCTAGCGGAACTATGATGGGACCAGCAGCATTTGGGGCAACTCTAAGCACAGGAGGTTTTTTGCCCACACTCTGTAGCATGTCCCAGTTTTTGCTTTGTGACGTGCATTCACGTTCCCCCACCCCCACTCTTTTTTCCCTTTTCCCTCAGAACATGTCCCGCCAGAGCTGCCTGAGAAAGATGATTTTGCTGGTAGCTCTGAATAATAGAGAATGTTTGCATTTATAATTGATGATTCAGGCAGGAATAGGATTGACCGCAACACACTGTACATGGCTTTATGATCAATCATGTATGCAGTAGAGGTGGGAATAAATTATATACAAAATAAACCAACCTGTATAGATAATCAAACACCAAGAATTGGTATTTGTAGTTTTTCGCATTACTTTTGTGTGTGTTTGGGGGGATTGAGCTCCACTCAGAACCAGTGTGACTGGACAAATCCTACTTTGGCATAAGGTCAACAAACACTCAATTATTTCTATATGACCAAAATAGAAACCCAGAATTCACTAAGACTATAAGTTTGTAAGAATATCTGTACAAATCCTCCATAAATCTAGCAAGGGCTTTTGTGTAATGATAAACATGCTGAAAGGTACGCTATTCCCTCACAGTTCCCTATCTGTCACTTACTCGACGATGTGTCGATGTAGTGACACTAGGGGTCACCCTTGGGAGCCCGAGACACCTCTGGTCTTTGATAAAAGGCCAATGAAAATTGGCAAGTGGTATTTGCATGCCACTCCCCCAGACATATGGGTATAAAAGGAGCTGGTATGCAACCACTCATTCAGATTTTCTCTTTGGAGCCGAACGGTCATGCTCACTGAGCTGAATTCCCACGACTTTTCATTCACCTCTGCTGGATCTGACGGCACATTTCAGCGGCTTCTCCCCCCTCTGCACTGGTGCAATGCAGAGAATGCCCCTGGGCGCTTCGGCAGAAATAAAAGTGTATATTTCTCTAAAAGAGTATATTTCTCTAAAAGAGCGGCACACACGGAACGTCTTTTTAAAGATGCGTCTTTCTAAAGATGCTTTTCCGATTGTGTGTTATTCCTGGTTGAGCTCGTTATCTCTTGCCTTCTGACGGTCACGATCACTGTCTTTCGTGTCTGGGCACTGCTTACGCGGAGACAGCGTTTGTGGATGGTCATGTTATCATTGCGAGGACATGTCCATGGCAACGATGTGGTCGCGGCTCGCCTTCGTAAGAAAGCAAGCCACCCCAGAGGCTCCCCACCTCGGTCCTTTTACCCACGGGTATGAGGCCAGCGCGGCTAGCACTGGGGGCGATTTGGGGACCCCAATGGGACCGCCTCCACTGGGTATCCCCCCACAGACCTCCCATTCCCCAGCACGCTCGTCTGCCCTGATCGGGCTTCTGGTTGAGTCTGCCGGCTCATCTCATGGCGAGTTCAACCTCTTATTCGGAGCCCGCGAAAGTGATGAGCTCTCAAGCGCAGCATCGGAGAGCGGGCTCATCCAGTCGGAAGCCTCAGCTGGGCTCCTCCCTTCGGGGACGATTGCCCAGTCACAGGCTGATGCGGAGATGATTACATGCTTTCCCGGGCAGCCACGAGCGTCGGCTAGAGTGGAACCCTCTGCTCTTCCCTGAACCCTCGCGGCTGGATGATTGGTTCCTGGGCTCGCTGCACCGCTCAAAGCCACGCCCCGCCCCCGTTCCTTTCTTCCTCGAAGTGCATGAAGAGCTGACAAGGTCGTGGGAGGCACTTTTTACTGCCCGGTCCTGATCTTTTCAGCTTCCCCACCCTCACTACCCTCGATGGTGGGGCGGCCAAGGGCTATTCGGCAATCCCCCGGTGGATAAAGGCGCTTGCGGTGCACCTATACCCGCAGAGCGCCGCCACCTGGTGCGGGTGCCCAAAGCCCCCGTCCAAGGCCTGTAGGTTTACGTCGTCTCTGATGGCCAAGGCCTACAGTGCCGCTTCCGCCCTGCACGCCATGGCTCTCCTGCAAGTCTGCCAAGGTGCTAAAGGAACTGCACGAGGGTAGTTCCTCCCTGGGATTGATGCAGGAACAGCGCTCGGCGACCGATCTCGCTCTCCGTGTGACGGAGGTCATGGTGCGGTCTCTCGGGCGGACGATGTCCACATTAGTGGTCCAGGAGCGCCACCTTTGGCTCAACCTGGTCGAGATGGGTGAGGCCGACAGGACACGATTCCTTGCTGCCCCAATCTCCCAGGCTGGCCTATTCGGCGACACCGTCAAGGACTTTGCCCAGCAGTTCTCGACGGTGGAGCAGTAGATGGATGCTAGCCAGCATATCCTGCCCCGGTGCGGCTCAAGATCCCGCACCCCGTCTACTCATCACCAAGGTCGTCCCCCTGCCCGGCCCCAGCGTGGAGCCCACCGCAGGAAGCAGACGCCACCCGTCTCGCGGCCGCCCAGAACCCATGAAAGGCTTCAAAGCACCCTTGAGATGGGCGACCCAGGGACGACGAAACCCACTGCTCTGGAGCTGGTAAGCAGATCTCTCCATCTTTTTGTTACCTTTTGCATTTAATTGGGCTGCATGCCCAAGTGGCTGCAGTACTCAAGAGTTCAGCAAGAGCGGTTTCCTTGTTCCCTGCGTCACGTATCTGGTGTGCACGGCCGTCATCACGACCACCGTCCACCACACTATTTGGCAGGTTTGGCGCTCCAGCGGTGGTCTCCCGCCCCTGAACGCCCAGCTGTGGCACAAATCCGCCCCCGATGTGACAGTCTCCATGGGTCACGAGGACAGGCCTCTTTCTCCCCCGTCCCAGGCTGTTCCGGGGGTGGTCACAAGGAGCCAGGTAAGTGCTTCGATGTCCTTAGACTCAGCACGGCCACAACGTGGTGTGGCACCTCGAACTCCGCCCCGCCGCAAGGCCCCACCTCCCGGTACGTCCGATGACATTGTCCTTTTGGTCCCCCTTGCGCGGAACTTGGACGCGTGGCTTGCGCTTTCCAATCCGTCGCGATGGCTGGTCCGGACCGTCCGACTCGGCTACGCGATTCATTTCGCCGGGCGTCCGCCCAGATTCAGCGATGTCCACTTCACCTTGGTGAAGGATGAAAACGCTGCTACCTTGCGCGGAGATCATTACCCTCCTACGGAAGGGCGCAATAGAACCTGTCCCTCCAGCCGAGATGAAGAAGGGGTTTTACAGCTCCTACTTCATCGTACCGAAAAAGGCGGTGGGTTGCGGCCAATCTTGGACCTGTGAGTACTGAACTAGGCTTTACACAGACTCTCGTTCAAGATGCTGACGCAAAAACGCATTCTGGCGAGCGTCCGGCATCAAGATTGTTTCGTGGTGGTAGACCTGAAGGATGCGTACTTCCACGTCTCGATCCATCCTCGACACAGACCCTTCCTGTGGTTTGCGTTCGAGAGTCAGGCGTATCAGTACAAAGTCCTCCCTTTCGGCCTGTCCCTGTCTCCTCCCGTCTTTACGAAGGTTGCAGAGGCTGCCCTTGCCCCATTAAGGGAGGTGGGCATTCGCTTTCTCAACTATCTCGACGACTGGCTAATCCTAGCTCATTCTCGAGACATGTTGTGCACACACAGGGACCTTGTGCTCTCACACCTCAGCCGACTAGGGCTTCGGGTCAACTGGGAAAAGAGCAAGCTCCTCCCGGTTCAGAGCATCTCTTTTCTCGGTTTGGAGTTGGACTCAGTCTCCTTGACGGCGCGCCTTATGAACGAGCACGCCCAGTCGGTGCTGGCCTGTTTGAAGGCATTCAAACAGAAAACAGCGGTTCCACTGAACTTTTTCAGAGGCTCCTGGGGCATATGGCATCCTCGGCGGTGGCCACCCCGCTCAGGTTGATGCATATGAGGCCGCTTCAGCACTGGCTCCAGACTCAAGTCCTGAGATGGGCATGGTGCCACGGGACACATTGTGTGGTCATCACGCCGGTCTGTCACCGTCTTTTCAGCCCTTGGTCCGACCTCTCGTTTCTATGGGCAGGCGTTCCTCTAGAACTGGTCTCCAGGCGCGTCGTGGTCATGACAGACGCCTCCAAAACAGGCTGGGGCGCTGTTTGCAACGGGCACGCAGCCGCCGGCCTCTGGACGGGTCCGCGACTGCATTGGCACATCAACTGCCTTGAGTTGTTGGTAATTCTGCTCTCCCTGCGGAGGTTTCGGCCGTTGATCCAGGGCAAGCACCTGTTAGTTCAGACAGACAACACGACAACGGTAGCATATGTCAACCGCCAAGGCGGTCTGCGCTCTCGTTTTATGTCACAACTCACCCGCCGCCTCCTCCTCTGGAGTCAGCAGCACTTCAAGTCACTGCAAGCCACTCACATCCCGGGCAACCTCAACACTACAGCGGACGCGCTGTCACGACAGGTTACCCTCAGGGGAGAGTGGAGACTCAACCCTCAGGTGGTCCAGCTGATTTGGAGTCTATTCGACAGGCACAGGTGCACCTGTTTGCCTCCCAAGAATCCTCCCCACTGCCCGCTCTGGTACGCCCTGACCAAGGCCCCCCTCAGCATAAATGCGCTGGCACACAGCTGGCCCCCTGGCATGCTCAAATATGCGTTTTCCCCAGTGAGCCTACTTGCACAGACCCTGTGCAAGGTCAGGGAGGACGAGGAGCAGGTCGTCCTGGTAGCACCCTACTGGCCCGCCCAGGCGTGGTTCTCGGACCTCACGCTCCTCGCGACAGCCCCCCCGGCGAATTCCCCTGAGGAAGGATCTTCTTTCTCAGGGACGGGGCACCATCTGACCTCTGGAATCTCCATGTCTGGCCCACCTGCGGTGGTAGACACGATCACTCAGGCTAGGGCCCCCTCTACGAGACACCTGTATACCTTTAAGTGGCATCTGTTTGCTAAGTGGTGTTCTTCCCGTCGGGAAGACCCCCAGAGATGCGCAGTCGGATCAGTGCTTTCCTTCCTGCAGGAGAGGTTGGAAGGGAGGCTGTCCCCTTCCACCTTGAAGGTGTACGTTGCCGCCATAGCAGCACACCATGACGCTGTTGACGGTAAGTCCTTAGGGAAGCACGACCTGATCATCAGGTTCCTAAGAGGCACCAGGAGGCTGAATCCCTCCAGACCATGCCTCATTCCCTCATCGGACCTCTCTGTAGTTCTTCAGGGTTTACAGAGAGCCCCCTTTGAGCCTTTGCAGTCAGCCGAGCTTAAGGCACTCTCCTTGAAGACTGCCCTCCTGACTGCGCTCACTTCCATCAAGAGGGTAGGTGACCTGCAAGTGTTGTCTGTCAGTGAAACGTGCCTGGAGTTCGGTCCGGGCTACTCTCACGTGATCCTGAGACCCCGACCGGGCTATGTGCCCAAGGTTCCCACCACCCCTTTAGGGACCAGGTGGTGAACCTGCAAGCGCTGCCCCAGGAGGAGGCAGACCCAGCCCTGTCGTTGCTGTGTCCGGTGCGCGCTTTCCGCATCTATTTGGATCGCATGCAGAGCTTTAGAATCTCTGAGCAGCTCTTTGTCTGCTTTGGTGCACAGTGGAAAGGAAGTGCTGTCTCCAAGCAGAGGATTGCCCACTGGCTCATTGATGCCATAACTATGGCATATGTCGCCCAGGACATGCCACCCCCGTAGGGCTACGAGCCCATTCTTCCAGGGTTGTAGCAGCTCCCTGGGCCCTGGCCAGGGGTGCCTTTCTAACGGCAACACCCAACACCTGTGCAAGGTTCTACAATCACCGGGTGGAACCAGTTTCATCCCAGGTAGTGGCACGCAACACAAGCGGATAAGCCTGGGATAGCCAGCCGGGTGTATCGCTTGCACATAGCACCTTCCACCTCCTTTTGAGCTGAAGACGTGCGCCATTAATTCCCAGTAGTGTTCACAAGTTTGTTCCATAATTGACTTCCTCCGAGCCCTGTGGCAGTCGAGTTTTCAGAGAGATTCGCTGCCGGCCCAGTTCACGCGCTAAGAGCCCTGTTCTGGGGTAGGTGCACCGCATGTGGCGGTTCCCTGTAAGGCTAACCCCATGCGATATATATCTTCTGCTAATTCGTTTCCCTGTTGGCAAACTGCATCTTCCTTGGGCAGAGCCCCTCTGCCCCAGTCTCCATGTTTGTAGTAACTCCTCCCCCATTGGGCAGGATCTACCTTGAAGACTCTCCACATGGTTGGAAAGACCATGTAATGTATTTTTCCACTTAAATATCCCCCCCTCTCTTTGGGCGAGGTGTGGTCTCCGCTGTGTCTTCCCCTTGGGAGGGACACCTCCCGACTAGACCTGGCAGCCCAGTCAGATAATCCCCCTTCTTTTTTAGGGAGTGGAAAAAAAGAAGGGGAAAAGAGGCCATGACTGGGTTAAGCCTGTCTCTATCTTTTGGGTAGTCGACTTGTCCCCAAAAAGGGCCGTTCGACACTCATAACTATGTTGGGGGAGGTTACGTGTCGACCTGGTGTGCTGGCTATGAGGCACACAGTAGTCTGCCCACCACACACCGCCAGTTCATGTAACACAGTTCAGCCAATTGTGGCATTTCGTATAGGGACCCCTAGTGTCACTACATCGACACAACGTCGAGTGAGTGACAGAAAGGGAACGTCATAGTTACTTGTGTAACCTCTGTTCCCTGATGGAGGAACGAGACGTTGTGTCCCTCCTGCCACAATGCTGAACTACCCGCTGAAATGACCGGACCTTGTATCGGCTCCTCAGCATAAAACCTGAATGAGTGGTTGCACACCAGCTCCTTTTATACCCGTATGTCCGGGGGAGTGGCATGCAAATACCACTCGGCAATTTTCATTGGCCTTTTATCAAAGACCAGAGGTGTCTCGGGCTCCCAAGAGTGACCCCTAGTGTCACTACATCGACACAACGTCTCATTCCCTCCATCAGGGAATGGAGGTTACACAAGTAACCATGACGTTTTCTTTACCGACACTGATGTGTCTATGATATACGCTACTTTTGTGGCTCTACAATTAGGTAAGCAGGACATTCAGCTCTTGTTGCTTAAAGAACCAAAGTCCGCGAAATTTTGAACCACAATACTGTACATTAAACATAAAGAATTGCAATATTGACACGGGTATGACACAACCCTGTGATCGATATAATATAATTTCGCCTGGTACCTGCTGATTCCTAGCCCTAGTAAGCAGGTAGCTAAAGATACAAGCTGATACAATACAGTAAAATGATACTAGCATTCAGTCTGAAGCCTGAAGTTAAATAAATTATTTTTATTTTTATTTTATTTATTTTTTTGTCTCTTTGTCTATGTGGATTTTTTTATATTACCCTTCCTCTGCTTGTCAAGTCAGGTCCAAAGACCTAATTGGGGTTTCCTAGAAAAATAGCTATTAAAAAATGTGGCTCCCAAGTAAATCATTGTCCAGGCAGCACTGGATGCTTTCAGGATCATTTCACCTGAGGGGAGGTTATGTATAAAACACTTGGTGACCACTGAATATTAGCCTTTCAAAACAGAATCAGAAATGATCAGCAGTTACTTACTTGATGCCTCTCTCTCTCTTTTTTTTATTCTGTCCTCACCCTGTTTCAGAAATCCTTTCCATTTTGTATCATTCAAGAAAATATGCCCTATATGTAGTGTGCAACATTTGTTGACTTAATGTCAAGAATGATTTTCTTACTGTTCCTGGGCTTTATAGGTCACAGGGGTTAATATCGCTATGACGTATTCAGTGTTTATTCATGTAATGTTTGACCTCTGTCTGTTTTAAGTTAGAGTTAGCTGCCTCTGGCCATTTTAATGTTTGCACACACACACACACTCATGCCGCACACAAGCACACGCACGCGCACGCGCACGTGCACACGCACACGCACACGCACACACACACACACACACACACACACACACAAATCATTAGAACATTTGAAGAAAACAATTAATTAGCAACACCTGTTTTAACTGATTAGTAACTATTGATTGTTTGCTACTTTTTGTTTTTGGTTTGATAGATATATTCTGAGATATTCCCACATTTAACAGATAAATCAGGATTAGTAAAAGTAGAGAATTGTGCATGTACTCACAAGAGCAGGTTTAACTAGAAGAGCATTTGTGAGGTTGTGTGTGTGTAGAAGAGTGTGTGTGTCCATCTTAAAAGTGAAACATGCACATTTATTACATATTTTAAACTGGAATAGGAGAATGTTTGTACCAAACAGAATTGCAATCTGTTTGTTTTAGTGGGCTGACTGGACCAGACATAATAAGATTGGGTCAGCCAGTGGCATCAGTGTGGGACAGGGCTATCTGTTTGCAAAAAAATGGAAGACGGGGGTAGTTTTTGAAACAATAGTTATTTTTTTCAATTCTGTTTGGTGCCCCCTGTGGTGCAGTAATTGCACACTTCACCTTTAAGGCATTTTGCCGTGCGAGGTTGATACAGCAAAGTTTAATGATCCTTGGCCTTTTGCTATTGCAAGAAATGAAAGAGTCAGTGCTTCATCCAATCCTTTCTCTCACGTTTTCTTTCACTGATTGTCTTAGTTTCTTTACTGCTCTGGTAAACAGTGATATACTACCTAGAGCAAGCCCTAAATGTGTTGTTATTGTTTACAGGAGGGTCAGATTTACTGAGGCTCATGTGAAGTATAGCAGAGCTAGGATGGAAGGAGGCACAATGTATTTCATTAAATAAATTGCTATCCTCACAGCATCGACGTGTCAAATGTCTCATGATACACACAATGTGTTTTTCCTTGTGTGTTTGTGAATGATTTGTATGTGTTTATCCCACAGTCTTTTTTATATGAACCCTACATGCTAATGAATGAACTAATAAATACTGTGCTATTTAATGGTCAGTTACACTTTAAAGCTGAAATATGTATAAATACTTTCTATCCCAGCTTAATATGCAAAGACAAATGTAAGTAAGCCATTCATAGGTTAATTTTCTCGAAACTTGTAAACACTGTATCTCTATGGCAGTATAAGTTGGGGGTAGAACCAGAGATGGAAACTCAAGTCGGACTCAGACTCATAAACAGTTGACTTGAGACTTGACTTGGACTCGAAATCATAGACTTATGAAAAACACAAGTCTTTTTGCCACTGTTTTTCCCGCCGGCATGACTACAGAGTAGGCCAACTTTCCCCCTCTCTCTCTCTCTCTCTCTCTCTCTCCCTCTCTCTCTCCGTTTGTTTGCTGCCGTTTTCTGTTAAGCAATATCAAATGGTAAACACATCAAAAGTGGAATGAAACAGCACTATTTGCTACCCGGATCAATGGACAACGCAGCGCGAGCGCAGAGCAGGTGTGTTCGCGCATCTCGCGGACCAGTCTCATTCGCCCAACCTCACAGCATAATCATTACAGCGCTGCAATGACTAGTGAGAAGCACGGTGCGAGTCATGGAAACATTTGAATTTGGCACAGAATTCTCTGGTGCAAACATCTCGTTGAGCAAACTAGTTAAACCACATTAAATGGCCTGACAAAACAGCATTGATTATCACCTTTCAGCCATCTGAAGATCTCAAAGTGGAGGGTAATTGTCTTCATAGGGTATAGGGCATAGACATGATCACTTCTGAATGGGGCATGGCAACACAGGAGCTAGACGCGAAATTTGCTGGAATTTATTTCAATTTTTTGTGAAGCCGAAGGTTTCTTGGGAAGTACAGCTCGAGTAAGTGTCCTTTATTCTTTATGCTTAGTGTATTGTGATTCAAAACATGAATATATGATCTTTTATTCACTTGTTTTTCTTTCATCTGGCCTTGCACAACAGCTTCAGTCTTGCGTAAACAAAGACAGCGATGTGCTGTATGCATTTGTGGGCTGGTTATGGATTAATGTTGTCAGTTACATCATCGCCAGTGTTCTCCACACTCCCGTGATGACATGACAGTAATGCTGAAGACTTAATGGAGCTGAATGTCTTTTTGTGACTTGGGTGATAGGTTTATGTGATCAGCCAAATTATGAGACCACAGATCGAGTCATAGGAAGTAATTAGCCGATTCCGATCGAATTGAGCATCCCTTACTTTAAGTCAACATTAAAATGTACTTACTTAATTTGTTCCTGGTCCTATTGTGAACAATGCCATTTTTCTGTCTTTGTTATTTTTAATCAAAATGTAATAACTTCTTCTGAATCAACTTTCCTTTTCCCCTGATGTCACTTAGGCCTCAGAGGCTATTGGATAATGTTAACCAAATAGCTATTTAGGCATTGGTTAGGAAACTCACATATTAATTCTGGTATGGAACACCCACTTTTCACAATCCAACACATTTCTGATGGACCCACCCTACATTTGTTTTTTAACATTGATTATCCTGTTTCACTCATAAGAAAAAAAAAATGGTTGCGAAAAAGGGTTTCATGTTGACTTGAATACCTGTGGTTCTCTTATTTTGTCTTTTTAAAATTCGTGACCTTCTGGTTCCTTTTCACTTGTGTCTAAATGTATTTGTGTATCTGTGTGTAGCACAGGTGTGTGTAGGTGTTTCCCCCCTGTTGTCTGTGTATCCTCCATGCTGTAATTAACAAAGCTGCTCTTCAATAATGCATAGACTGAGGAAGAGCCAGTGTGGAGGGACTGTGTGTGTGTCGCACTGGCATTTAGCGCTTAATCAATGCTTTGCGCTGCCTGTGGCCACTAATTGAAGGTTAAGAGATGAGGGGCCTGTGAGCCTGAGGTGGCGCTGGTGCAGAAGAAAGGCTCCATTCCTCTCCTCTTTTTGCCCTTTAACCCCCCCTCTCAATCAATACACACCCACACCTACTGTACTCTACTTCGTCATATTTATCATACAGCATGCTCTTTATACAACAGGATACAGAAAATAGGTTATCTCTAGGCTATATAAAGAATAGATAATACAGAAAAATGTTGCACCGTCTGAAAGAGAAAATACAGTATGTAATAATTAATTTAACAGAAGCATGGTGAATTAATTTTATATGGGGATTGCATATCTCTTTGCCTTTACAATAAGTTCTCTTGTTAAAATTTTCCATGGTAGCCATAGAATTTCTGCCAAAATATCATAGTTACTACAGTTCAATTAAACAAAATTAAAGAAAAGGACAGAAAGACTCCGGAAGCATTTTACACTGTTTGAAGTTGATCCCATGTTCATTTATTATTGTATTACAGTTATAATCATAATTGTAGTTATGGGTGCTCGATATATCAGTGCTGATGTATTGTTGGCCAATAACTTGGGAAATTAAAATATTTTTATTGTGCTGGTAGTGGAGTTACCGCCGATATTTTCACCCATAATTTTTTACAGTTTATTTGCTTGTGGCAGAGAATCTCTGACAGCTGGCGGCTTTTCTCCTTGTCAGGCAGTCCCAAGCATTAGTGTGACATGGACAGATAGTGTTTAAAGGCAAGTTAGCATGTCACAATGTCACTCTGTGAGGATCATTTCAGCATCTTTGCACTGTGTTGTTTTGGGGCTCGTTTTAATCAGGATCATCTGCTGTAAGTATCGATATGCTATTTCCCATATTCTGTTTATGTTTCATGAAGTAATAAGCGAAGGTTTACATTACATCTGCCAAACCTTAAATAGCAGCAATTATGAGTTGGTCAGATTGTAAAGTCCTGATTCCAGATTTTTAAACAACACAGTGAACCTTTTTTTCAAGTGAGTAGTTTTTAATTAATGAATTATCGATTATTGGTATCGGTCCATACATCACATAATGCCACATCCCTAATTGTAGTAACGGTATTTTGGTGGAAACTGTGGTTTCCATGGTATATTTTTGTAATGGTTGCTTAGGTGACGTATGTTCATTCTTTTTCAAAAGTATTGGTGGTAGTTAATAGTTAATTGTTTTTCATGAGTTTTTCATTAGATTATTTTTCAGTTTTTAACCCTCTTTAAAAAAATTCCATGTAAGAGCTAATGCTGAGAAGCATTTTTTGCCTTCCCAAAGAGAAAGAGAAAGAGAGAGAGAGAGAGAGAGAATTGATTAAAAATGTTTTGATGTTGAGAGTATGATACAGATTTGAAATTGTCAGAGAGTGCATCTTTGCATGTTAGCATGGCTAGAGAGCCAGAACAAGACACTTAAGGACAGACAAACTGTAAAGTCATTTTTGTTTATTCCAACTTTTCATTCTGAAAATAAGAAAAAGATTCAGTAATTGTCTGTTCTGAGAAATTAAGAGAAGAGAGGTTTCTGAGTATTTCCATTTCCATTTCCATTTCCATTTTTTTTTTTTTTGCCCTTCAATATCTCTCATTTAATAAAGGTAGAACTGAAACTGACCTTGCTGGCAGGTGATGCCATGCATGAAGAAGGTGGTCACATGTGTGCTTATGAATATATTCTTCACCCTCTTTCCAAGAGATATGCTGCTCCATTTCAATCCAGCTCAAGCAAAGCCATTGTCTTGGGTAAATATGAGCAGACTTGCGTAGATTAGAATATTAGACCTCGATTTAATGGAATTAATTTGTTTTTAGACACGCTTTCATGCCGATACCATTTAATTTTGCAAGCAGACTAGGCATTGTGCGGTAGTGCTACTCTCTGATGGAGTAAGGGTGCATATTTGTGTATGTGTATTTCAATTTATGTGGATATAATTGTACGTGTCTTTATGTGTATGTATGTGTGTGTGTACTTGGTAATGTGTACCTGTGCAATCGTGAGGCTTGCAGCATAAAGCCTGCAGCATTCCAATTTGCATATGCTTGGTATGAATAGGTTAATTATTGTTTAGGGGATGCTGTGTGGGGCTCACGCATTCTCCCAATCAGTCACCGAAAATCTTTTCGGCTCAAGAATACAAACACTTTATGCTCCCACTGCAAACAGACCCTCATGATGCACCAATCAAGATGCTGAAGTCGCAAGGTGTGGCTTCTGTCTCTAGCGTTTCAGTGCACAGAGTTGCAAAACACCGGTTCCTTTCCAGCTCTTTGCAATGTTCCACTCTGGAAAGCGATTGGAATAGCGAGCCTACACTCTGAAGTGCAGAGACCACGCTTTGAATTATTCACTCCAAATAAAAAGCTGCATCTATCTGTGGATGAATTATTTACATTTAAAATGGGTCTCCCTGCTGAGGGAGGGAGATAGTGGAGGGTGTGTTCAAGTGAGAGGTGGGATCTTGTAGGAACAGCGCCAGTGCTTTATCAGCTTATCTTAAACACAGTGGCAGTTGTATTTGTTTTAGTTGTTAGTGTATCGTCACCGCTGTTACTGTCAAATCAGATCCCTAGCCCCGATTTTAATACAATACAAACTTAAAAATTACTTATTGGGAATTCTCTACAGAATATTGTAAAATACGATAAATACAAGTCGTTGAAGGTGAACTGATCTCAGAGTTTCCTTCAGAACTAATTATGAAATCAAAAATGGAATTAAGGTAGAGCATACCAATAGAACTGACAAGTGAGGTGAGGTAAGTGGCTTTTATATAGTTCATGCGTTGTATGGGTTGGATTAGATGCTCAAGCTCCTCCCGCCAGCCGTGTCTCAGATTCATTTCAAGCACCCATCAACATTCACTATCAATTCTTCTTCACATCCACACCTCTACTGAGAACACTCAGAAGACTCTCTGAAAGCTCTTTTGTAGAGTTCGCTGATATTGGTTTTTCAAGACCGATACGATTATTTTAATGTTGAAGCGTCCGATAACCGATATGTAGAACCGTTTTTTTAGTTTTCTTTATTAAACAAAACAACTTTTATTTCTAAAACAAAAATTAACAAAGGAAGGTGTCTGAATTTCTGAAATAGTGCAAAATAATAACAATAATTTATTATTATTATTATTATTATTATTATTATTATTATTAATTTAACAAAAAACAAAATAAATTATAAAATTGTAACCATTTTAAAAACTTTGCATGTATTTAATTGTCCATTTTAAACTATTGTTTTAAATGGTTTAGGGATTGTTTATAAGGTTACAGCCAGCTAGTTCACTGGAATAAGTAGGCTTACATTCTTACATTCTGAGAAAATAAAAAAATTGTGAATACGTCGACTCTATCTGAAATGGCATCGGAATAATTAATAATGTTTCTGTCAGTCTAGTTAATATCGCAACAAAATACCTGGCCTACTGACGGAGCGGTATTTACCATGTTGCAACTTGTCCAGTAGCAAATGACATGCACGTCTTATTGTCACCTAACACCACAAAAGCACCTCTTAGACATGTTTGTTGTGCCAAAAGTATTTTCCTCACAAATATCTGACAAGCTGACATGGAGATAGTTATTTATTTCCACAGTGCTGTAATACACACTGTAATATACATGGATGTGATGATTAACAGTGAAAACATTTTTGTAAATACAATTTAGGGAGTTGAATCTTAACAAAAGTATCTTGTTAAGTTTCAAAGCTTAACAAAACTTATCTGGCTGGGCTACGTACAGTGGCTAGTTGGAACATGCCCAAACATGCCCGAATGTGAATGATCTGCTTTACGAGATTAACAAGGCGCATAGGCAACAAATAATGAAATTAGCCCATTTTATTGCCATCATACACTCATTTGCTTGCCACTGTGCGAGTTAATCTTCGGCTGTTTCTCACTACACAAGCAATTCTGTAATACATCTCACTTGAGCATGAATGTCTATTACATTGAATAACATTGAAAAATGTATTCAAACAATAGATCATTATATAAGCCAGTTACTTTACCTTTGAACACTGTTGTCTCCATCTCCCATTGCAGGCAGAGCTGTAACGACGCTCTTGCGTGCTGTTTATGAGAGATCCACAAGATGGCACCATTGATCCATGTAACCGATATTACAAAACCAATAACCGTTTATGTAATAAAGTGTGAATATCGGTGAAAAATATCGGTAAAACCGATTATCGGTCGATCTCTACTCTTTTGCATTTCTGCGGCTGTTTGGTTCTTGAGAGCAGTATGCAAATCCTCAAGGTGTGTGTTGCTATGATCCCATCATACAACCTTCAGCTTCTCTTTGTGCCCTACTCTAAGTGCTCATCTAATGATTAGATGGGAGAAAATCAGAGAGAGGTGCGATACACTGTGAGATGATACAAGAGGAAGGCCCCAATGTGTCTGGGCTCCTAATGGACTGATCCAAAGCACTCTCCCTTCTGCTCTCCCTTTAACTGTTTCCACTTCTCACACTATTTGTACATATTAGGAGTGTAATGGTTCTCGGTAAAAAACGAACCGTACGTTTCGCCACCCACGATTCGGTAAGCATTGGCACCGTGGTTCACCTCAAGTTTATTGATGCATCTAGAGCTGAAGATTTTGTGAGGAAAATAAAGCACACAGTTACAACTCTGCTAATGCACCTTAATGGATCTGTAGATGGATACGCTCCACCTGTGTTTCACGTTGGTCAACTTGATGACATCACTGTTCTGCAAGTGTTGTGTGTAGTTGAAAATGGCTAGTGGAGAAAACGAGCCGCTGATAGAGAAGCCCCCTGCATTATTCAGGTCTCCTGTCTGGAAACATTTTCTTTTTGCAGTCAATTACAAAACTGGCACTCGACACGAGTATACTGGTAATACATTGACATATGATCATTTATGGCGAAATCACCGTTTTTTTTGTTAAAGACCCTAACGAAAATTAACCATGGTTTTACTCTAATAATATTGTAGTAACCATGACTGCTGTCACCATGGTTTTCTTTGCAGAATCATGGTTTTGATACAATTAACCGTTGTTTTACTACAGTAATACTGTAGTTTCCATATTGTAACCATGATTTTACTATATTTTGTAAACATGACAGTAACCATGTTGATTTTGTGGTTACTATGTTTTTACTACAAACACCATAGTTAAACTATGGTTACTGTAAAATGATTATTTTTATTAAGGGCAAACCTGTTGAAGTGTTTGTTACCAAATAGAGTATTCTTACTTTGGATTTGGCAGAAATATTTGTTTTTAAATATCGAACCGTACTGAAACCGTGACCCTAAATACAAACCGAACCGTGAGAAATTTGAACCGTTACACCCGTAGTACATATAGACTTTATTCAGGGTTAGGGATGTGCAAAATTACATATTTTCAAAATTAAATAGTTGGTAGGTTGCCTAAACGACAAGTCAACTAGTTAGTATTGAGGAAACACAGTAAAATAAGGCTAGCTTTGGGTTTACCAGACCCCATTTGGAAGTGTTTGTTAGGGGGCATTACGTAAGACACATTCTTGGGTTTAAAACAGCTATACAGAGAGCAACGGAATGGAACAGAATGCATGGGTCTCAAGACGTATTTTTAAAATGTTGACATTTTAACTTGTGGACAAAAAAATCTTGAAAATCCGTAATGAAAATTAGATTTTACGACATTAAAAGAGTGTAACCCATATATCTCTCCAAGCTTAACTTTCATTCACTTTAAATTAAATATGTTGTCTATCCTGATCTAACGCCCATTGTGAAGTGAAGTTCACGGAAGCTGCGTCCTTTAGCCGTATAATGAAGGCAGATTTGTTCCAAATGGGTTTCGCGGAAGAGGGTTTCCCTTTGGGGCACAGTTAGTGGGAAAATATGTGATGTTAAGGCTAGTCAAGCATTCTGTTCCAAAACCTAGTGAGCTGTTAAGTAGGCAGCAATTTAAGGCATCACAGAGGTGCTTTGCCACGCTGTTCAAAAAGGTATGAAGGATGATTATGCTGCCTTCTAAGACATCTAATTTTAACCAAATTCTAAGGCTGCATTGCATGTATCCTTCCAAAGCAAAATAAAATATAAATATTAAAACTGTATAAATAAAAACTGTCAAATCTAACAACAATAGACTATTTTACCCCATATTTAAATGTGAAATGTATATACTTGTTAGGGCATTGCACTGATTCTAGAAAGATGTTCTGCTTTGTACCTCACAAGCTGAGTGTTAGCTTAGCAACTTGCTAACGTCAAACTCAATTGGAATCAATTGTGAGTCAAGTCTCCCTGGCGGAGTACTATTTGTGTGGCATGCAGAGTTGCTGCCTATGCACAGCGTTCCAATTTAGTTACAAGGTTTCATCTCTGTAAGGCAGCTGCCTATGTATGCAATAGACAGCAAGGCAACTTTTTATGTTTGGGGACAGACCCAAAATGTCTGTGTGCTTTGCACAGTGATGAATTGCAATGGTAGATTTAGATCTAATGCAACTTTAACATTGAGCATTACATTTGAGATTAGACAAATGTTTTCTGCAAGCACTGACTGTAAAATTAAGACTAAGTGAACCCACCCCATTAAAATGCCGGAGCAGAGTACAGCTCACTGCACACACACACACATCATTAATGCTGGAATGCCTCTGTTTGGATGCATTGCATCCAATGCAGAGTGAATGGGAATGTGTGTGTGAGTGTGTGTGTGTTGGCTTTCTTGTAGACTTGTATGTGTGCTCTCATGCACAAACTGTGCCTTTCTGCATGTGTTCAGCATTATTGTGTGTGTGTGTGTGTGTGGATGGTTTTCAAGCACTTTTTTTAGGTTACAAACTGGTAATTACAAGGGTATTATGCTATAAATGTGGTTTATGAGGACATTTCTAGTGTCCCCATAATTCAAATCGCTTAAAAGGCATACTAAACGATGTTTTTTTTTTTTTTTTAATGTACAAATGCAGAAAGTTTTTTGTGAGGGTTAGGTTTAGAAATAGTGTTAGGGTTAGGGGATAGAATCTATAGTTCGTACAGTATAAAAATCATTATGTCTATGGAGAGTCCTCATAAGGATAGCTGCACCAACGTGTGTGTGTGTTCTTTGGATTAATGTACACATCTCTGTGTTTTTGTGGCACTCAGCAGTACTGTTTGTATTGAGAAGAGAGAAGGAGAGGGCTATAGTCCTCAATAGAGCTGCAATAAATACCAGTAATAGCTAGAGGGGGAGGGGATGAAAAAAAAGGGAAAAAATAAAAAGGCTGGAAGTTAAAGGGGGGAGATGTGGACTGAAAATGCCCAGTCAGTGAGATGGCTTGTACAGAGCTGCTGCTTTTTCAAGTCATTTAGCGCAGAGAGAGCAGAAGTGAGCCAAGCTGAGCCTGCAGCCTTTCTTCCAAGAGTGCAGCGCTCTTTCATTCATGCAACTGCAATATCTTTCTCTCTCTATTGCTGTTTGTGTTTAGTTCTCAGCGAATTTTTCATGTAATTTTTTTACGTACGTATTTAAAGGAATGTACCAGTTGAGCACAATTAACAGGATTTGTGCCATAATGCTGATAACCAAAAAAAAAATATTTCAATATCACTCTTAAAAAAAAAAAATTGCGGTTACAGTTAAACACTTACAGTGAAAGTGAATGGGACCAGTGCAGTTTAAAAAGTACAGCTAAAATATATAAACGTTAAATGTAGTTTCATGATTTCAGTGTGATAAAATCACTTACTAAACTTATCTGTGTAAAGTTATATCCAATAATACTATTTTATTGTCTTTACGTAATGCTGGTAAACTATGTAATCTGGTAAAACACTCTAACGCTGTTACATCCCATATTTTATCAAACTAAAATCATGTTAGCACATACAGTGGTGGCCAAAAATATTGGCACCCTTGGTAAATATGAGCAAAGAAGGCTGTGAAAAATTTTATTGTTTATCCTTTTGATCTTTCATTAAAAAAATTCACAAACATCTAACATTTAATTTAAGTAAAACAATTGAAAGAGGGGAAATATCTCATTATTAAAGAAATATTTTTCTCCAAATCACGGTGGCCAAAATTATTTTTACACCTAGAAATTCTTATGAGTAAAATATATCTGAAGTACACTACCGGTCAAAAGTTTTGAAACACTTGACTGAAATGTTTCTCATGATCTTAAAAATCTTTTGATCTGAAGGCGTATGCTTAAATGTTTGAAATTAGTTTTGTAGACAAAAATATCATTGTGCCACCATATTGATTTATTTCATTATAAGACTTAAATTTAATAATAAAATTAGTTTTTTTGAAATTGATGACTTGGACCAAATAATAAAGAAAAGCAGCCAATAAGTGCCCAACATAGATGGGAACTCCTTCAATACTGTTTAAAAAGCATCCCAGGGTGATACCTCAAGAAGTTGGTTGAGAAAATGTCAAGAGTACATGTCTGCAAATTCTAGGCAAAGGGTGACTACTTTGAAGATGTTAAAATATAACACAGTTTTGATTTATTTTGGATTTTGTTTAGTCACAACATAATTCCCATAGTTCCATTTATGTTATTCCATAGTTTTGATGACTTTACTATCATTCTAAAATGTGAAAAAATATATATATATATACATATAATAAAGAATGAGTAAGTGTTTCAAAACTTTTGAAATGTATATATTCCCATTCATATTTAAAAAATGTTAGTGCACCTGGGTGACCAGGAACATGAAATTGTTCAGCCATGACTTCCTGTTTCACAGGAGTATAAATATGAGGTAACATACAAGCCAAATTCCCTTAATCATCAATCACAGTGGGTTAAACTAAAGAATATAGTTCTGATGTGTGGCAAAAGGTTGTTGAGCTTCACAAAATGGGAAGTGGCTATGAGAAAATAGCCAAAGCATTGAAAATGCCCATTTCCACAATCAGGGCAATAGTTAACAAAAATTGGCTTGGAAGAGGACGTGTGTCTATATTGTCTCCACGCAGAGTGAGGATGATGGTTCAAGTGGCCAAAGAATCTCCAAGAATCACAGCTGGAGAATGGCAGAAATTAGTTGGGTCTTGGTGTCAGAAAGTCTCAAAAAAATATCAGACATCACCTACATCACTACAAGTTGTTTGGGAGGATTTCAAGAAAAAAAGCCTCTGCTCTCATCCAACAACAAACTCAAGCGTCTTCAGTTTGCCAGACACTATTGGAACTTCAAATGCGACCAGGTTCTATGGTCAGATAAAACAAAAATAGAGCTTTTTGGCAGCAAACACCAGAGATGGGTTTGGCGCACACAGAGATGAAGAAGTACCAATTGCCCACGGTTAAATGTGGTGCTGGATCTTTAATGTTGTGGGGCTGTTTTTCTGCCAGAGGTCCTGGACATCTTGTTCGGATACATGGCATCACGGACTCTATCAAATATCAACAAGATAAAAAATAAAAACCTGACTGCCTCTGCCAGAAAGCTTGAAATGGGCCCTGGTTGGATCTTCCAGCAAGACAATGATCCAAAACACACATCAAAATCATTCCAAAATGGTTCACTGACCACAAAATCAAGGTTCTGCCATGGCCATCCCAGTCTCCTGACCTGAACCCCATAGAAAATTTGTGGGATCTGGAGAGATTCTGTATGGAGGAATAGTCTCAGATCACTTGACATGTGTTCTCCAACCTCATTAGGCATTATATAAGAGAAGACTCAGAGCTGTTATCTCGGCAAAGGGAGGTTGCAAAAAGTATTGAATAAAAGGATGCCAATAATTATGGCCAATGCATTTTGGAGAAAAATAAAAGAATAATTTATTAAAAAATCATTTAATAATGAGCTATTTCCCCTGTTTCAATTGTTTTACTTCAGTTAAAGTTTAGATTTTTGTGTGTGCATTTTTTTTTTTTTTAAATGAAAGATCAAAAGGATAAACAATGCAGATTTTTTTTTTTTTCCACAGACTTCTTTGCTCATATTTACCAAGGGTGCTAATATTTTTGGCCACCACTGCATAATGTTTGTGTCTTGTGGCTATACTTTTGAAATATGGTGTATTTGTAACTATAAGAACTGGCCCCATTCACTTCCATTGTAAGTGCCTTACTGTAACTTTTTGATTTTTTTTTTTTTTTATAAACAAGAGATAAGATTATTTTTTTTTGTGGTAATAAACATTATGCCACAAATCATGTTAACTGAGCTCAAATTGTTTTGAACTTTACATTTTAAGGTTTAGGTCTTAATTTGATTGTTAAAATGAACTCTGACGGACATTAGGCATCATTCCAGCATAAATCATTCATAAAACCATTCTTACATACTGTAAATTTTCACATTGTTACAAATAACAGAAGAATGGTTTTACGAATGTACACTGAAATGAATCGAAATTAAATGTATGAGGTGAATTTGTCATAATTTTAACAATTGATATTTTGTTATTAATTTAATCTATTTGAAGATACTTAAAAAATGAAAATTTGTAGTAAAAATCGATAATAAGACTAAAAGTGGAAGTCACCGAACTTCAAATGTCATATTCCATCGTCAGCAAATTATGAAACTTGAATTAACCCTAAATGGAAGATTAGATGTTAAGGATGTAAATGTTTAGGAAAATAAAACAAGGTGAGTATAATCCCTAATACAGAATTTAAGAACCTGCATTGAACAAATTCAGACAGATTAATCAATAATGCTTAAACACACACAAAAAAAGCCTTAATCCTAAAAATGTTAATCCAGTCACCGTGCAGATTGAATGGAACTCACAAGGCCACAGATAATCTGAATTTGCAGTAATTTTGTGTAATGATTTACAGATTAGCCAGTGGCCACACTGTAAATGTCAAAAATAAACCACTCTAATCACTCTATTCTGGTGGAAGTATAGAAATGTATGGCATGAGGATGGGATTGCGGTGTATTGTATGTACAGACTGAGCACAAATCAAAGATTAATGAGCAGAAGATGAGATGGACAGTTCTGCCTGATAATTCTGGGCAGGCGATAAAAATATGTATGAATGTGTGTGTGCTGGCAAGGGTTGTCATGGTGTACGGTGTTACTGGTTTTACTCTGTACAAAGGACAACACTGGTGTGAAAGTTTATACTGGGTAAAAGAGGGAAACATTATAAATGGAACTTCCAATGTCAATACAATAGCCTAACAAATAGAATAGCCTTAAATAAAGAATTGTTGCCTAATGAAGAGTTTGCGACCCATGATAAATGAACCAAAATAAATTACTGAAAGCCAGATGTTCTTTACCAACGTTTAAAATTACACAGGCAGCAAAGCATGCGCACTGACAGAAGACAGTTTAATTGCAGGTAGCAAATATAATGTACATGTTGGGTAACTGTAAGACACCTCGGATTTGGAATGACACAAGAAATGCTGTTAGACACAGACACGCGCTTGAAGAAGCCCACTTTATTATATTTTTAGGAACAGATGACAGAAACGCTGTCTATGCGCATGTCTGACATGCTGTTTGTTCGGAGGCGTGCTGTCTCGTGGAACGCGCGTATGTAAGGGGTTCTTACTCTTTCTTTGTTTCAGTCTTCTGAAATTGTTTTGCAAGAATAGTTTTGTTTATAAGAATGCTGCAAATGACCTCAGACATCTCAGCTCAGGAGGTGCTCTGAGTTCAGTTTGCTTTATTTCCACAGAGCAGTTCGTTGTGAGCACAACTCTGCAGGGTCACTTTATATATAGCCTCTGTGATTAAAAAATAAAATAATACAATAATACACATTCAAACTATGATTTATATTTCAGTGATTATTATCATCATTATAATTACTATGTTTACATTTATAATTGTTTTTAGGTCTTATTTTTTTTAGTAATTTTCCACCTGTTGTCATACACGGATACTTGCGTGATGGTAAATGGAAAGGTGGTTATATATGATTTTTATTTTTTACCATTTCATTATTTTAATTGCTTTTCGTTTCGTTTGAAGTGCAATTTGAATTTAGAAAAGTTTTTCTTTATTTAAATAAATTAATTTAATTTTCAATGCAAAATCATTAAAGCAAGAACATTCACCGATCCCTCAGCCAGGGGGTTGACGATGTAATTAGATATTGTGATATATATATATATATATATATATATATATATATATATATATATATATATATATATATATATATATATATATATTATTTTTTAAATTTATTTTTTTATTTTTTTATTTGTTTATTTTTTATTAATAAAAATATCGTGAGCATATTTCTTGCATGTCACCCAGCCCTAGGAGGGAACAAAACAAATGTATTCACACACATTCAAAGTCATTACCCTTCCGAAGCAGCTAAACTGGGTCCTGGGATGAAAGGTAATAAAACACAAACAAACAACCCACAATAATTGATGTATTTGTCCACACAACAAAATACCCGACCGGTAGCCCATGATGGAGAGAATGCAAGGATGAATTAGGTTCATTGCCAAAGTGATGTTGCCCTTCACAATTGTAGAAAAGCCATCTTTTAAAAAGTTGAACAACACACATTTTAATTGCACTTCATTTTTTTACGAGTCAGTTTCATTTGAATTTTTAGATAATAAGTAAAAAATAAAGTTCAAAGTTTGAAATCAAGCTGCCTTGCATTATTGTGTAGGCTATTGCTTAACGAAAATTACCACATAGTACCACTTAGCGTCCAACCAGCGGTAATACTGGTTTGAATGTGAACACCGCACCGGTGTGAAAATTCTGATATCGTGGTAAGTCTAGTGCTGGCTCACATTAATATAAATGGCATATGTACTGTAATTGTGTATGTTTGTTTTTTGGCAGTGTGTGTGTATGTGTGTTTGTGTGTGTTATCTTATACATTCTCATCAGGAAAGTATTTCATGGAGTGCTGCACTTTTCCAGGTTATTTATAGCTAGCTGTGTTACTGTAGCATCATTAGCACCACAATGTGTGCTTTCACATCCGACAGACAGTGACAGTACAATAATCTAATTCAACAACCCTTATCTTAATGAGTCTTATCATTATCAAACTAATGCAATCAGTCAGGCTACTTTTATATTTAGGCCTCCCATGAAACAAGGTGGTCTTCCTCAACTCATAACAGTATTTGTCTGTTTGTGCACACTTGTGTGTGTGTAAACGTGAATGTTTTGTCTTTTTATTTTTATTTTATTTTAAAGGGATATTTCACTCAAAAATGAAAATTCAGTAAACATTTACTAACCCTCATGTTGTTCCAAAGCCATATGACTTTTTTTATTCCTCAGCGGAACACAAAAAAATATATTAGGTAAAATGTTAGCCTCAGTCACCACAATTTAATTGCATTTTTTTTCATTTAATCTTC
The DNA here is from genome assembly GCF_019703515.2 of Myxocyprinus asiaticus. NCBI lineage: Eukaryota > Metazoa > Chordata > Actinopteri > Cypriniformes > Catostomidae > Myxocyprinus > Myxocyprinus asiaticus. The sequence continues at coordinate 23,214,984 of NC_059361.1, read as the reverse complement.
TCTTTTCACTTTTTCATTTGTAATTAATGCTGTCTGTGTCTTCATAAAGAGGAACGTATAGTCTTTCTGTGTTTCCTACACTTTCTGTGTTTCTTTCTTTTTGTCATGGACTTTCTCATCTCAGTGGGTAGATTTTCATAAATTTTTCCATAAGCTGTGTTGCGCTGCTAGGAAACCACTGGTTGCCGTAGAGATGTAGCTCACCGGCCACTTGGAGTGGAACACTGGGTTTGCGTCCTTGCCATTTCAGCCTTCCTTTATGGGCTTCATTTATGCAATTAATTGTATCTTACCGTCTCTCTGCCTCTCTTTCTGTTTCTCATACTATACATACATACATACATACATTTGTTGAGTGGTATTTATTTGAGCTACACTTAAAAGAACAGTTAACCCAAAAATTAAAATTCTGTCATCTTTTACAGAATACATTAGACACCATTTCCTTTTATTGCATCTTTTTTCTAAACATTAAAAATTAATATTGACTTGCATCGCCTAATATCTCCTTTTGTGTTCCATGGAAGATTAACTGTCATATGGGTTTGGAACAACATGAGGGTGAATAAATGATGACAGAATTTACATTTTTTGGGTTAACTTTCCCTTTAAAAGGATTGAAAAGCAGACAAAAATAGCTTTGGTAAACCACACTTTACAGAGCTGGCACAGCCTAAAGTTTCTTCTTCAATACATTGTGTAAATAACGTTACACCTCCAATTCTCAAAACACACAGTTACAACTCACAGTAATGACCCAATGAGGCCATAGCAAGAGAGACACACTGGGACTGCTCCCTTGCCTCATGTTGACCCACAGGGATTTTTAAGGGTGACAACATGCTTTGTGTATTTGTCAGCCTCACTTGAGCCCCACACAAGACCTTGAGCCCAGCTTGTTTACTAAGCCAATACTGCTCTGACTGCAGCTTGGACCGGGGCTTTACCCTGATGCCTTCTTCTGTTGTTATTCACAGGCTTTGTTTAATTTGATTTCAGTCACTGTTGGCTGCTTTACATGTTGGCAAAGCAAAACTGAAACTCCTTAGGAGTTCGAGGTCTGCACTGGCATTAAGTTGAAACCCAAAGCCGACCATAAAAGAGAGCCTGTGGCTAGACCCAGCCCAACCGCTAATGTAAATCTTTAAGAGCAAACCCAAAATTGCTTTCTCTCTTTCTATGTATTTTTTTCTCTAAACAAGTACATCCAGCCCTAGTCTCACAGCTATGAGTCACAGGAGTATGTGTGCACCAGAGTCAGAAATTAACAGAGGATCGGGGCCATAGTGCCACCAAAATGCACACAAATGCCCCAGAAATTTAAATTGTGGGGTTAAAAAAAGGCCTTTGTAATGACTTTTTAGTTTTTATCATATCTGATATATTTAATTGTATTCTATTCTAGGCCTATCAAGTTAAGTGGATATTGCATAAAATATTAATTGATTTGATTGAATGTAATTGTTCTGATTGACCATTTATTTCAGTTAATTGATTACATTGAAGTGTTTGACATTAAAGGAGGACACACTGTGTTTTATATAGTTAGAATGAAATATGCCCCCATTAAGGTAAAAATGCTCCTTAAAATCAACACTATAGGTGACAAAAATATTCCCATTAAAAAGTTAATTTCTGGCACTGGTGTGCATGTACAGTACTAGTAAGTCTTTCTAGCAAGTCAGTCCACTGTTGGCCATCTTTGGAATGTTCTCGTGAGGTTATTTCCAGTCATGCCAGTACAGCTCTTATCTACTTGAATGGAGAAAGACCAAAATCTCAAAAATGGTTGGTCAAGATTACGATCAAAGAACATATTTCAAATCAGCATTAAAATATGACAATACTGGAATCATAAATTATGATTCTTAAAATTATATTATGCTAAAAACGCAGTTTTCCCAGCTTGTATAGCTAATGCGTGTGTGCATTCTAGATTTGATTGACAGGTGATGTCTGTATCTAAAAGATGATTGGCTCTTTGGACTTCCTTTCTACATCCATTGACTGTTGGGTGATCAGAGCTCCTTGGTTGAGCATTCCAATTTCTTCTATTCATTTTAATAGAAGTGGCCTATCTCTGCTAAATAATCTCAGACACGCAATGTACAAAGCATGTACACGCAAAACAAGTTACATTAAGACATAAAATATTGTTAACTCCTAAATCTGTTTGTCATTACAAAAATAGGTGGTGCATGGGTGGTATATCAGTATAGGATGTAGATATCAATCAGACAGATGAAGATAGTTTCACTTTACTTAATTTTTGTTTAAGCGAAAGATGCCAGTATCTATAGCGGTGTATCCGCTACTGTTGTTAAAATAACCGCACCTGCAATTCGTACGTACAGTAAATTAGGCTTTATGTGGCGCCTCATGTCTATAGCAGGGAGAGAGGCAACGCGCCAAGAGCAGGAATAAAGTGAGTAGCGCTGAACGTGCTTTATTCCCGCTTTAGAGAGAAATAGTTCTCTCTAGCGCTGAACGCTATTTATTCACACTCTGCGGGCGAATACACGTATGCTTACATAATCACTTAGCCAGGTGTCAGATAACTAGCACAGAGCTTCAGAGCTCGGTCCGGATTTAATTGTCCTTCGGTCCGGATTCGGAATATTGGCGGATTTGGTCCGCCAATTGAGTACCCCTGGTGTAAAGGATTGTGCTTGCAGGCCAGTGAGTGTTAAAGCAAGATATTTGATAGGATGACATAATTTTTTAGCTGTTACTAAAAATAAATGTACTTCAAAGAGACCTGCAGTGGTAGCAGATCAGTTATGCAGCAGAGGGGAGAGAACAGCAAACTTTAAGAAATGCCAGGCCTCAGTAGACACCACATGAACTTGGAGGCCTAGAGAGAGAGAGAGAGAGAGAGAGAGAGAGAGAGAGAGAGAGAGAGAGAGAGAGAGAGAGAGAGAGTGGCTAAGGGGAAGTAGCAGAGAGCGTGAGATCCATCTTGTCTGTGTCAGTTCCTCAGTAGAAGAGAGAGACAGTTTGAAAATCAGCAGGAGAAGCACATGAAACGTAAGCATATTAACTAGAGATGAATCATGTTGGTTGACTAGTCATCTAACAACCAAAAAGTCGATTAGTGAGGTTGACTAGCGTATAGGCTTGGGATCAATGCCTTTTTCACGCATCGATAATTTGAAGATTGTCCTGATGATTATTGATATCAGGATTTTTTCATATATATATTGGGCTACCATAGTCTTTGTGTTTTCAAACATATTTCTCAACACAACTTTGGTAAAGTTGGCTAAATTAAAGTGGGTTGCACACCGGACATGTCTGTGGATGACATGGCGCGTTCTAAAATTTTAAACAATTATTTTCTAGGATGGTACATACACAGTGCAGTCTCACCATCTCTCGAGGCTGCTCAAACATCTGCAGCACCACGGAGCGTAACTCGCATACTTCTGCATTAAATTCAACCCAAATCATTATCAAAGGACAAAGATTATTTACTCTGGCCATTAGTGGATGATATATTGTGTATATGCATCTTTCATATAGCCTACACAATGTATTTTCACTTACAAGTATGTCTTTTTGATGTTTGATAGCTTGAATGAATCTTCTTCAAAGATACACACAGAGAAATTGCATAATAATTTTGAATCGTTCAGTTTGCGCAGTTCAACCAGTTTCATACACTAACCTGCAAACTCATCAATGTCACTTTCATTCTTGAAGAAGTACAAAAACATTCGTAACTTTTGTGTGTATGCATCCTTTGCAAGGAGCTCTAAAATACCTGTCCTATATTGTGATACCTGTGCCTTGCGACCTGCTTCAGCAAATGTTATATCACCCCCTTATGGTCTCCCAACGCTATTACTCCAGACATTCAACAGAAGTGCAACTGAATGAGTTGGAAAGCATGCAAATTAGGCTAATGTTGGCTAATATTAATATATATTGTAGATGCCTCAAAAAATATATCGATAAAATAACATGCAGATCAGTAAGTGCTGTCTTTAAATTAATCCCCTTTAAAACACCACCGCTACAGCCATACACATGCAGACGAACGTAACTGTTGCGTCGCATCTCGCAGTGTTTTTTGAGAGTCTGGCAATGAGTTTCGCATTTTTAAGACTGTGTCAATTTAAAAATAGTCCAACTTTAAAAAATGCATCTTGAGAGTCTTCCAGTTTGTTTCTTTCTGCTCGGTCTAGCTGTTTTGAACGCAAGAGCGTTCTTATGTAAACACCTCTCAATAAATGTGGCCAGTTGGGGCCAGCTGAGCCTGTAACCAGCCTAATTAGATTGGGCTTCCTTAAGACTGATTAGTCGACTAGTTGTTCCGGCGACACATTGACTAGTCGAGTTTGAAAATATGTTGTTTTGCACACCCTAAATATTAACTAGACAATTTTTCCCATATATAACTAACCTATTTTTCCAATTCTGACCTTAATCTAGTAAGTGCTTCTGACGGTGGGTGGGGGGCAGGGCTTAGAATGTAATTATTAATGTGAATGTAATTATTCCTCCATAAACCTCAACAGAGAATTCCCCACTGTGGGGTGAGCATTTCGATATGTTTAACTTCAGGAAGAGTTTAGTAAGGCATGGAGTAGAGGGACGGGCAGTCTGATCCAGTTTATTTTGTCTGTCACTTTCTCCCTCTCTATCTAACTGAATCACTGTGTAGAACCCAGATGACAGTGAGAGAGAAAGAGACATGATTTGACTACTCAGTAATGGAACTGCACATCTTCCCTTTCAAAAGCTTTTTGGCTCTTTTTTCTCTGCTTTCTCTGGGAGAACACATGTCAGGTTTGTCAGGTCAGGCTGACATTGGGATGTTTTTAACACCTCTTCACTGTAGGAGTATCAGTAGTCGATACCCACACCAGTGAAATTTCCTGATTCTTTATACCAATTTCGATACCACAGCAAAAACTAATATGCTATTGAACACAATACTTTATTTAAAAAGTAATAAAAATATGAACTTAACAAAAATATTAGATATTTTAAAAATGCTGTATAGCCTAAGGGTATTTCTAAATTTAATGAATATTGCTTCAGGTTTTTCTAGTAATTATTCAAGTAAACTGTCAGTAATAAAATAGAGAACAAAGATAATAGTGCTTGAAGTGTTTCACATATTTAATAATTTAGTATTTAAGTTAATATTCAGAAATTGAAAAAAGCAAAATTAACTAAATATAAAATAAAACTTCTTGAAGGAATAGTTCACCCCCAAAATTAAAATTTGGTCACAGTTAATGCAATTTTTGACGTTTTTATTTGAATGAAGAGAGAACCTGCATTGTTTACAACTAAAAACAATGCAAGCTCTTAAGTGAGCATGCAAGCCTCTGTGAACAAGCTTTTCATAGAGCTTTCATGAATATGCAATGAATTATAAGATTTTTAATGAAAAATAACTTAAATTTCAGGCTGTTTTTCACCAAAACTTATGCATTTGACTAGGAATATGACGCTTGAATTGCATGGACTACTTTTATGATACTTTTGGGTCTTTTTTGTGTGAAAAGACAGAATTAAAATGTTTGGGTTAAATACTCCTTTAAATGAGTATATTGTATTGCACATTATAATTATGTAATAGGCTTACACAAATATTTTCAAAACAACATATTCAGACAATGGTAAAAAAAATAGGGTACCAAATTGAGCTGGTGTTTAAAGTTGAAAAAATACTGCAATTGTTACACTGGTAACACTTTACAATAAGGTTTTATTTATTAACATTAGTTACTTACATTTATTAACATGCATAAAATTGAACAATACTTTTACCATTTTTTTAAAATCTTGATTAACGTTAAATTCAACATTTACTAATACATTTTTTAAATTAAAAGTTGAATATATTAACATTAGTTAATGCAGTATTGACTAACAATGAACAACTGTGTTTATATCAATTAACATTAGGTGAATAAATACTATTTAAAAAAACAGTTCTTTGTTAGTTTATGAAATATAATGCATTAACTAATTTTAACAAATGAAACGTTATTGTAAAGTGTTAGTTACATTTTTATCAGCTTGGTAGTAAAGTACCAATACTTTTGACATCCCTACTTCTCTCTTCCTGTTGACTCAAAAAGCCTCTTGACCTCAACAAACACTTATTAACCAGTTGTCACAGAGATGTATGAGGGGTTTGTGGATGCCACTTAATGGAAGAAAAGAAAAAATGTCCTTATTGCATTAGGAACATTAATTTCCCTCTTCATTAACTATGTGGCATATTATGACACAACTGAAGTGTAATGTCATGGTGTGAGGCTGTTGATGTAAGTGAGGAGGCTTCTGATTGGTTTCAGTTGGTGGTTGTGGCTTCCTCATGACGAGTGTCTGTAGAGGTGAGTATGGACTGGCAGAGGTGTGGTCTCCTCTCTGGGCTTTGTGTACTTCCTGCGATTAGGCCACAGTTGGAGCCTTAAGCAGGAGAGCAGAATAACAGCTAAATATTTCATCAAATCAATAATTCAGCAGCTACCATGGGAGGCAAAGAGAGAGAGAGAGAGAGAGAGAGAGAGAGAGAGAGAGAGAGAGAGAGAGATAGATAGATGAGAGAGAGAGAGAGGAGAGGGTGATGGAGTGAGAAAGTGGGAGGAGAGGGTGAGATACAGAGAGAGAGAGAAAGAGAAAGAGAGAGCACCAAATCTGCAATCACATTCCCCAAGAAAGGCCCGGTAACCATAGTAACTGGAGATGACTGTCACATGATGCGGAGGAGTGGAGAGAGAGGAAGGCAGGGAGTGGTGGAGGGAGGGAGGAGACCTATGAAGAGAAAGAGAGATAATAATCACAGGCAGGAGAGTAAAGGACCGTGTCGAGATGAGATTGAGTCGGGTTCTGCGTCGACTCAATTCTGTTTCATGTCAACATAAGCTAAAGGTCCTTCCCATCATGTGTGTGTGTTCCCATCATTTCTGATTGTGACGTAACAATATTTCTGCCTAAAGAAAAAATTATGAGGGACATACAAAAGAGGGATGTGTTTAAAGAGACAGTACACCTCAAAATGAAAATTCTCTCATCATTTACTTATAATGTTCAAAACCCAACTTAACGTTCTCTCTAATGTGAAACACAAAATAAGATGTTAAGCAGATGTTAAAGGGACATTCTGCCTCACTTCTCCTTCTGCGTAAATGAAAATTAAAAAATTAAATTTTTGGATGAACTATCCCTTTAAGACTGACAAACTGACATAGTAGGGTGCAGGGGAGACAATAATGAGGACCAGAGTGACAGTGTGAGAAATCAAGATGTGATTTCTCTTCTGCTGTTTCATCCTGCAACTATTACCTCAAGTGCAGAGAATGACCAATGGAAGCCCATTTTCTCTCTCATCAGAATTTGCTCTGCACAAATTGATGCATTAAGCGGTATTTGGCTTAATGAAACACCTTACATAGTGGTACTCTCCAGCTGAGTTATTTTAATGTACTGTTGATCCCAGTGAGCATCAGATGGAGGCAATTTATGAAGTAAATCCATTTTGTCTTGGCAGAGCTATATTGTTAAAGGAAATTTCAACCAAAAATGATAATTCTCTCATCAGTTACTCACCCTTATGCTGTCTCAAATTCGTAAGACTTTCTTTCTTCTGCGGAACATAAATTAAAAAAGATATTTTGATGGCGATATGATGTGAATATATCCAAATAATGCAAGTCAATGGGGACCAACACTTCCAAGCTCTAAAAAAGACATAAAGGCAGGATTTTGTGTGACATTTTCAGGGTTTTTCCTGCACTGAAAATTCTGCGAATGTCGGGAGACTCGGAGCCGCTACCGAAGCATATTAAATTTTTTTCATTTCACGTCCAGCGCTTTATAGGCGCTAAATACTTCTCTCATAACTTACATGCGCATCAATGCGAATGAAGCATGCTTTCACGTGACTGCCGCAGCGCACATCAGTGTGCTCCAGAGATAAGACCGCCAGATCTCTGGGACAGTGCAGAGCGAAACTTGCGTGATTCAGTCGGGCTTCACTCGATATTGTGGCAGCCGTCAGAGACCACAAAACTTATTTGACACATTTGAATTCTACAAAGAACATTCTAGTCAAAACAAGGAGGAAGTCAAAACAATGGAAGTACAATGGTAAACTTTCTTATAGGCAAGCACAATTAAGAATGAAGAGGTTAAAACTTCCATGAATTATGGACAAATTATTGTCAGATTTTCTTCCTGTTCTAACTGGCCATGTTTGGCTTCAGATATTCTAAAGGTGACTTAAATCATTAGGCTTGTGTCCTGCTAAACTAATATAATTCTTGTTCAAATAAAATGTCCTAACAAATGCATGCTGTTACAGTCTGCAGTACCTTTATCACTGTTTGTGAGGTGAAGGGATTTTGGCTAGTGAAAATGCTGAGTGGCTAGTGACCTTAGAAAACTACTTGCCAAAGTGGCCGGTTAGCCAAAAATATATATTTATTATGCATATGTTTATTTTGATTTAAAAAGATCTTAGTCTGTTGTAGATCTGCAATAAGACTTTTGTTAGTAACAGTCTGCCTCATATACAGTATATCAGATCAAATCATCTCATATTTGTGAGTCACTGGTGTGTCATCCCACTGGTGTTGCATGAAGTTAAGTGGCAGATATGCTCATCCATTCAATATCCTAGAGGACTATAGTATTAGTCAGTGCAGGCCTCAACATGACCTGACCCATGTGTTCAACACAGCCCTCTCCTTGCATGTTTGTGGAGTTGTGCAGCTGTACCACAGTCTCTTCTGATGTTACAGTTAACAAAGTTTAATGTAAAACTCAATATCACACACACACACACACACACACACACACACACACACACACACAAACTTGTTTTTATATCTTCTGGGGAGTCTCCATAGACTTCCATGCATTTTATGTATTTTATACATATCTAACGATCATTTCTGTCTCCTAAACCTAACCCTCACAGAAGCCTTTTTGCATTTTTACATTTTCAAAAAAACATAATTTAGTATGTTTAATAAGCCATTTCCAAATCACTAGGTGATCTCAGGTTTTACTATCCTTGTGGGGACATTTTGGTCCCCACAATGTAGTATAAACATGCACGCACGCATGCCTGCGCGCGCACGCACGCACGCACGCACGCACACACACACACACACACACACACACACACACACACACACACATGCAGCGTGGCCGCATGCGTCTCTCTCTCCCCACCTGTCATCCCCGGCTCCCCTTTATTTTGCTCTCCCGCTGATCAGCTGATTCAGCGCCAGCTGTGCACCCTCATGGCCTGGCCACGCCCTCCTCCTCGTCACACCTGTTTTGCTGATAAGCATTGTTAAGACCTTGTTAAATGTACCCCAGCCTGTTTAAGTAAAATAATCTTTAATACATGATTTATTTTGAGATTGCGTAGGTTTGCTCTGGTATGGACATTTGGTTTTAATTTTATTTGTTCATGTCTTAAAAAAGGTCTTAAAAAGCCTTAAGTTTCATGACTGCATCTCTTTTGCCTCCTTTGAGCCCATTAGGTTCTAATAGAGGTCCTAAAGTGGACATCACTACTTTTGTTTATGCCCGAATCTAAATAAACGAAACATCTGGGAGTGATTTGGTTTTTAATGACCACATCTGTGCTTGCCACGATCCTTAAACCTGTGGTATTTTTACAGAGTGTTCATTGGCTTGTTGACCGACATGTGACTATTAAAAACAATAGCTGACAGCTTTTAGTAACAAATAAAAGATAAACAACATATTTCATAAAAATATGCCACCTGATTCAACTCTAGATCTTTACTGTTAGAGTCCATGTTGATTCTCACTTTACATCATACATACTCTTATGAGAAATGTCTATAGATTAGTACTGTACTGATCACAATTATTTTTCTCACTACTGCATTGACATTTATTTATTTATGTGTATTCATATCATGCAAGATCAGCTTCTTTGAGACACCAATGCTAGCAATTTGTGTGAATCAGATGATCCATGTTATCCCGAAATGATTCGAGAGTGTTCCAAAGAGTATCTTATGTGCTTCAACGAAAGCCAGAAAATCTCAGCATTTGTGCATATCAGTGCCACATATTTGCTTATTTGATTAATGATCAAGAAATAGTTCAGAATTTTAAACATTTCTTATTCATTTCTTGCCATAACTTTGTTTATCTCCAGTTTTAAATTATATTTTGAATCCCAGTTTAATGTGGCATATAAGACTTTTTAATCCCACTGTATATCGCAGTGTTTAATGTATGAAGAGGTAGTTGGTGATACCCAGTCCTACTATGATGAACTAGCCAGTATTCTTATTGCGTATTGTGATAACAATGACAGACAGAGACACCATCATGTGGTGCCAGCCAGCTACACCCTCAGCATTCGACATGCAGTCTCAGGAAACTACTGCCAAATGACAGTTCCTTTGTATATGCATGTGTAGCAGTTATGATGGGTTTGCAATGCATGCTTATGTCACGCTTACAATGGTTTTTCCTTATACCAGGTGCAGAGTCAGGATGTCTATAAGCATACTGTCTGTCATGCTGGGCTACTGACTGATCTGCGATTCAAATCTGCAGTGCGTTGAGTTCTCTCCTCGCACTGTTTCCTCTAATAAATGAATGCTGATGAAGATTGGCCTATTCTCTTTAGTTTGGGTAAGGGCCGTAATGAATAACTATTATGTGTTTTTATGAGCCTGATCTAAATTCAATAGGCAATCACTCAGAAATCGCAAGCTCTTTTAGTGTTGTACATCACCAAAAAACAAAAAAAACTAAAAAATTGCTAAAACAGAAGTAGGTAGAGAGAATGAAGAATGAGAGGCGTGACCAGTGTCGTGACATTAGTGATAGACCCACCTGCATGAAATGCACAGAGAGACAGGAACCAGGTGCAAGTCTGCTGAATCTGTCAACAACTGTCAGCTTTTGTGGATTGTGGACTCTTTTTGTGATCAAATAAAAATGCATGGCAAAAATGCTCCCATCAGAAAGTATGCCCTGGGACTGGAGGTTTGTGGGGAGGCATACGAGGCATTAGCCACTGTAAAGGCTCAAAGCGGCCCCATCACTCTGGGCCCCAGTTCATGTCTCATAATGCCCGGAAGAGTGTTTGTTGACGGTAATCCTCTGCCTCATGTTGTGTAACTTTAAAGGGATAGTTCACCCCAAAATGAAAATTCTGCCATCATTTATTGACCCTCATGCAGTTCCAAACCTTTATGACTTTTTTTTTTCTTCAGTGGAACACTGAAGGATATGTTTGCATCTTTTTCTGTGCAATGAAGGTGAATGCTGATTGAGACTGTCATTCTATCTAGCATCTCTTATTGTGTTCCACTGAAGAAAGACTTTCATATGGGTTTGGAGCAACATGAGGGTGACTAAATGATGACAGAATTTTTATTAAGCATTATTTCCTCACTGTCATCCTTCGATTTTTAGATTAAATGTAATTGTTAATCATTAATTTCCTTTCTTTAATAATATAAAATTTATTTTTAATTGATTAAAAATATCTTTATTTTGTCTATTAGGAAAGAATGCAGTTTAGAGAATGGTGTGTGTGTGTGTGTGTGTGTGTGTGTGTGTTATAAGGACTCCAGAAGGTTCAGTCATGCTGAGTTCAGAGGACTTGCTCTCAAAGGTCACACTCACCAGGGAGGGAGGAAAGGAAGGCTCCCTTAGCCAATCATACGGCCTCCTGCTGCTGATGCTGCCCTCGCTGCATCACCATGGAGATGGCAGCAATATGTGTCCCTATTGATAAGTCATACGGAAGATGCATCCATTGCTTTCACTCGAACGGAATATATCTGATTGCACCTCTACAGTAGAGAAACTTTACACATACATTTTGCATTAACTGTGGATTAATTAGCAACTAGCATGCTCGTTATTCTCCCCATTTCAATTTCCAGGCCCCCACATTTTTTCTTTCCTCAGTTTGTGAACACTTTAGTCTTTCTCACAGTAGAAAAGGGAAAGGGTGCAAGACTGGCCTTCTTGAACTGACCCCCGTCTTCTCTTTCACTCACTATTTAACATGAGTCACCCCCGCTCTCCCCCCATCTTTTCTTTTCATTCCACTCATCCAGTCCATTTCTCACACTCTCCTCTTTTGGCTTCTGAAGGTGCATCTCTGTTGTGGATTTGCGGGACAGCAGAACCTGGCCCCTCCAAGTAGGCGGTTGTGATGATCTTAAAAGAAACTAAATGCTCTTTTCAGAAGCCGTCATTGTATTTAGGCTCTTTAAACGTGCTTGTAAAAGGGAGTGATGTCATAAGGAGCGACAGAGGAAGTGAGAGGGAGTGAAGAATGAATAAGAAACCGGAAGCGAAGACAGAATAGGATGTTCACTTGAAATCTGACAAAGAATTCAAAATGCAGAGATAGAGATGTATGTATCAACCCTAGATAACCTTGGTCCTACTTCATAATATGTAGCTGTCTTCCACTTCATCTAACATCTTCATCTCACTTTTCCTTCGCCTTTTATTGAAAATTAATTTGTTTAATCAGTAATTTTGTCTTGTTTTCCAGTTAACATATCTAAGCACCCTTTAAAGGCAGGATTGTGTGTGACATTTTCAGGGTTTTTCCTGCATTGAAAATTCTGTGAATGTTGGGAGACTTGCTCCACTGCCGAAGCAAGTCTTGGTTTTATAGAATATATCTTGAATTATGTTTATTTTTCTAACCCTGTGGCAATATGTTTTTTTTTTTTTTGTTTGTTTTTTTTGTTTTGCATTTAACATAAGTTGCTCTAAATTGTGTTAGATATAAGCTATAAAATTCAAGATAGGCCTATATTCTATGAAAAAAAAAACTTCTATCTTTGACAATTTTACTTCTCAATTAAATTTATCCTGTTTTAAGGATGTTTAGATATTTTCACTTGGAAAAAACCCCCAAGACAAAATACTGAATAAGAAAATATTTTTTGCTGTTTTTTTTAAGAGAGGATCAAATAAAGATGGTGAATGATATTCATTAAACAGTTTTCTTAGACAGTCAGTTAAACGTGTATCTTGTGGATGTTTGTGCATGTGTGGATGTCTATCTCTGAATCAAATTTCACTGTAGAAAAAAGGCTAATCATCACAGGAAGCACACCATGGAGAATAGCAACAAAGGGATCAGCACCCCCCCTCATTCACATACCCATATTGAGTGGTCCAGGCTATAGCTAATTGAGTTACACTTCCTTACACTGTTGGCTCAGCCTAATATATCAGGTAAACATAATTTAAGATAAAACGATGTTTGGTTTGAGTTTTGCTCTTTTTGTTTCTTAACTATCCACAAATACAACAGTAACTGGTTTTGGTTCAGCTAAACACATAGATAATATTAATGTAGTTATCCAATTACAAATGATTAAAAAAACAAAAGCATCCAACTCAGAAACACATCCAAAAATGTCTCCTCAATGTTCCTCACTTTGAATTGGAACAATGCTCCAAAAACTTTATGCAAACGAGGAGCATCTAAAGCTGAATAATAACAATAATGTGTCACTTTTGGTTGATAGTGCTAGAGAATCGCTGATTCTGTTATCTCCTTCCTTCCGCTGTGCTCTCTCATTCTTCTCTTGTGTAAGTTTGTAGAATCCAAAGTTGTTATGCAAAGATAACCGACCAAAGAGGTTTTCTATTTTTAGCCAAATCTAGCTTATAAAAAGGGCTTTATAAAACACTTAGTGGATGCAAAAGAGTTTACTTACAGCAATAAACAATTTGACAATTACCCTATATTCAGTGGTCATTTCATTCCCACGTAGCCTGACACATTAATTTTATTGCTCAAAATGTACTTTTTTACAGCTCAGGAGGATTAACTGGGTCTGTTCCAAAACTTAGTGAGCTTCCTCACTGTCTCCTGCCTACATAGGCAGCTGTCTTCTATGGCAGCATCCTAAATGAAATGGAGCCTCATAAGAGAGCGATTTGGAACACTCTACAAAGGTGGCAACTCCACATGTCATTCAAATAGCGCTCCTCACGCGCAGCGCACAAGAGGCTCGACTCGCAACTGATTTCAATACAGGTGATGCGACAGGAACGGTGCAATACACTGATGAGCATAAATACACATAGCACACACACATTTTAGGTAAAATAGTCAGTTTTCTATCATATTAAACAGATTTTTATCAATGCTTTTATTTTATTTTTATTGAATGCATTATAAGTATATTTATAATCAAAATTTCTCTTGCGTCGTCCACCATCTTGGATTTATTTTTCCACCGCTTATTACAGTGCATTGTGGGATCGCCTAGTCGGAGAAGGATGCAATGCTACCTTAGAATTTGGCCAAAACTAGATATCTTAGCATGCAGCATAATTAAGATATCTACGGTTTGGAACAGCCTTCGTGTCGGAAGTGCACCTATGATGCCTTAAAGTGCTGCCTCTGAAAGAAGCTCACTAGGTTTTGGACCAATTGAGTTCTCAGTTATGTTTCATTGAAGCATTAGCTTTGTCTCAGATGTTCCTAAAAATTCTTAAGTGAAATAAAAATAGACACAAATTAGACAGTTGTTGAAGTAAAGTAAAGCCAGTTAACACTGACAGCGATTAAATCTGCTGGTTGCAGCATCCACTTCCATTGATAGTCACCACATTGTGTAACTTAGTTGCATAAAGTTGAACTCTTCTCAGCGTTGTTTCATTGGCAACGTTGCTGTCACCCATGTCACCGAAACAGTTATGATGGTAACTTTATCAGTGTGAACGACCCTTAATGTAGATAGCATAGCTCAAATAATTTGGTCTTGGAAGAATTTAATGAGAAATCTTTGATTTAATATTGAAATCTTTGATATTGATTGCAGAGGCACTTAGGCAAATCTAAGCACTGATTATTACATTGTAAAAGGGGTAGTTCACTCAAAAATGAAAATTCTCTCATCATTTACTTACCCTCATGCCATCCTAGATGTGTATGACTTTCTTCTGTTAAGCACAAATTAAGATTCTTAGAAGAATATCTCAACTATGTAGTTCCTCACAATGCAAGGGAATGGGTACCAATATTTTGAAGCTCCAAAATGCACATTCAGGCAGCATAAAAGTAATCCATAAAACTCCAGTGGTTAAATCCATATCTTCAGAAACAATATGATAAGTGTGGGTGAGAATCAGATCAATATTTACATCCGTTTTTACCATAAATTCTCCTCCCTGCCTAGTAGATGGCCATATACACAAATAATTCAAATTGGCAAAAACAAATGAAGAAGAATGTGAAAGTGAAAGTGCAAGTGGAAATTGATCATAAGAAAGGACTTAAATATTGATCTGTTTCTCACCCACAGTTATTATATCACTTCTGAAAACATGGATTTTACAACTGGAGTCTTATGTATTACTTTTATGCTGCCTTTATGTGCAATTTTGAGGGTAAAAATGTTGGTACCCATTTACTTGCATTGTAAAGACCTACAGAGCTGAAATATTATTTTAAAAATCTTTGTGTTCCACAGAAGAAAGAAAGTCATAAATATCTGGGATGGCATTAGGGTTAGTAAATGATGAGAGAATTTTTGGGTGAACTATCCCTTTAAGATCACTTCTAAAACTCTCCAGGAGACACATGTTAGGGGTCATTCACATAAGTTTTTCCATCTGTCTGTTTTTGCTAATTGTTTTTCTATGTAAACATGCGCTAGATGGACATATTTGTTAGTTGCGCCATGTCTCTTGCAGGAAAATGTTTTAGATGCTGTACAGATTAAAATAACTTTTTTAAAAATGCACCTCGAAACACCTGTGTTCTTATTTCTAGCTTTTTCAGACTGAATGCCCCATAATATTACTGGGATCTCTCTCTCCAGAGAAAAATCTGAGAAGCAGGGACTTAAGCAAAAGTCTCCATTTCCTCTCCATTTCATCTCACTACTTTCTACGAGAAACATTTAAATATATGAAAGATATCGCATTCTTCCCTTTTAGAAGAGTGATTCAGCCTAATGTGTTCATAAGTCTCATTATCACATTAATGGATGTACGCCTGTTTATGTGCTCTTTTAACAGGCTGATGCGAAGATGGTGTGTGATGTCGTGAGTCGTATGGAGGATACCGAGCCCTACTCCCCGGAGCTGCTGTCTGCCATGATCCGCTTGTGGTCTGACTCAGGCATCCAGGAATGCTTCAGCCGTGCCCGCGAGTACCAACTCAACGACTCCGCCCAATAGTGAGTACGGCACTGCTGGGAAGTGCCATTAGTGCTTTTACGCTTCATTAAGAAAGCATTCTGCCTAAATATGCCAATATTTTATTATATCATATTACTATCACACTGCAGTCCAGTTAATTTAAGAGAAGTTTCCATGGGGTATAGGTTTTATGGACTGCAAATTGAACTTTTTCGGCAGCGTCAAAAGTATAATATTCATAATCACTATTTCCAATGTTTGTTTTAGCAGGTTGCTTTTAGTGTATTACATGAGCCAAGACATAGGAACACACTCCAGGGGGAGAGATAAATTCACAGATGCAATTACAGTATCCGCTGATGTAAGGTCTTGAGTTTGTACACGTATGTGTAAGTGTAATAACATGGAAAGTGTTTAGTCAGCATTATATTTGGATCTGATGTTGTGGTTTACTGTACTAGTCTGGGAAGCCTGTCCTTGTGGAAAGTAATGTTTAGATGAAGACAAATTACTTGCTCGCAGATCGACAGTGTAGATTATGTTTCTAAGAAGGAAATGTGGGCAGGGGAAACGCTTGAAGGTGCTAAAAATTGACTTCGCTGGAAAGGTTGGGGAGACATTTTTCTATTACATTATTTGCATATAAACATCAGCAAGTTTTTCATAAGTGTTCTGCCCTCTGGTAAGCCCAGTACATCTCATGAATAACTCTCAGTAACTCTTACAAACAAAACAAAACAAACAAAAACACTTTTCCAATGGTGTCTGAAATACCTTACAAAAAAAGTGCAGATGCGTGTAAAAATGAAATTCCAAATGAAATACTAAAATAGCAAATTTGTGAATGATTGCTGTTTGGAACTGGGAAAATGCCCAAGTGAATTTTACAGTTGATAGATTTGTCTTGCCTTAATATTGCCACATTCAGCTTTAGTAGCTTGTTCATCTACGGTGACATTGCTGGTTTTTGAAAGCTCGGATGCTGTGAATGTACACCTTCAAGAACAAGGCCCTTTCCTTTCATAACCCTGCATTTGTTTGTACTGTCTACTTACCTACTTATCTTTATCTGATGACCCATTTAGTCACACTGTCTACAGTACGTTCTACTGTACACCAGTGTTTCCTACAAAATTACATTTTTTGCAGTGCAGGAGCCCCTAAAGCACTTTTTTGTAATTGTTTTGCATTTTAAAGTTGTAAAACAAAAAACACCATTAATTGCAACCTAACTCTTTTGTGAATATGTTTTATATCTTCAACTACATGTTGTAATATAAACATTCAGTCAGTGAGTCAGATATTCAGAAATCACTTGTATTATATAAGTTTTTACCTCATTCACAGTATTTTGCTGTGAGATGTAGATTCATTGGAGGCGAATAGTGGTGCAGGAAACATTGCCGTACACCTGTGTTTATGTTTCTTAGTGTGTGTGTGTGTGTGTGTGTGTGTGTTTATATATACTAAAGACATGACTAGCATGACAGGTACATTTTGAATGTCCAAATGATTCTTTCACATCAGTGACTGTAAAGAAAGGTGTTCTCTACAAATTCAAAAAAGATTTGAGATAATTTCTTTTGGGCTGTCCTCCCACAACATAGGTACAGTACAGTACAGCAGTGTTTCCCAACCTTTTTTCTGCCACGGCACACTTTTTACAATTAAACAAATCCCATGGCACACCTCTATCCCACTGTCCCACATAACCATCGTTGATAGTTTTCCTTTTCAAGAACTTCCATGTTTTCTCTCCATTTTACTTGCGTGTTTACTCGTAATGTTTGAAATTCAGCTATGCAAAAAACGTAAGTCACGTAGGTGCGCTGTATAATGAGATCACAGAGAGCAAGAGTGCTAATTGGGTAATGAATAAAACAACAAATTTGCATCTTTTTCTTATTTTTAGATTTGTTCTTGCAAATTAATTCTTGCAATGCCACAGCAAATAATTTTTATTTTCTATTTATTTACATGGCTCCAGACTATCATTTAAGAGTGGTAGCACCGGTGTTAAATTCTACAAATGGTCTCACTAGCACTTGAGCTGGGCACCGGTCCAACTGAAAGAGAATTAGTTTCTTTCACGGTTTCTTTCTTTTTATCAGGATCTTGATGATTAAAATACAGTCATCTGAAGACAAACAAAGCCTTACAATTTCTGTCTGTTCATTGTGCAGATTTCTCCTTTATTCCTTTTCAATGCTGTTTTGAATGTTGGGGCCGTTTAATACAATTTTAAACTGGTGTAATCATTGACACGTTATGGGCTTTCATAGAGGTTTTAAACAAATAATCAATGCCGAATTCGCGACCCAGCCCGTGCTTCTCTCAGCTCTGTTTATGATGATCTGCGTGGCTGAGCGCTCGAGACCGGTCCACGTGTAAATGCACATCTCTGCGCTGATCTGGCCATTGAGAAGCGCTGAATGATCCAGGTAATCCAGTTTCTTTTCTTGATATTTCTCATACGGAACAAAAAATGACAGAGCACAATCAGAGAGTCAGCCAACTTTGTAGTCACACCAATGCGACATCTTGCAAAGTTTAATCACACTGTTAGGAAAAATGGTTGAAAAATTAGTCTCAGTCCGGAGCCCTGATTTATTTTGTGGAACCTGATAATTTTCCACGGCACACCTGAAAATCTTTCATGGCACACTAGTGTGCCGCGGCACAGTGGTTGGGAAACACTGCAGTACAGTACACTGGCTTCCACATGTCTTTAGGCTTTCAGTTTGTCTGTCCTGTCCTGAGGCCCGTTGAACAGTCAAATATATCAGGAGACATTTCAGAGCACACTCTGACTGGCTCCCTGATCCATGAGGCCCGCAGCGCAGCGGCCTTCTCTTTGAGTCTGCACCAGAGTGGGATGTTGTAATAAAATTAGATAGGCCCTTAGCCGAGAGCCGTATCGTCGTCTGTTCTCTGGAAAGCTTTTCCATCGTTATCTTAACAACTTCCACTATTTCTGCCCTTCTTCCTCTCTCTTTCTTGCACACTCACCTCCTACTATGCTACTCTGATATCGCCCACTTCTGAAGCACCTTTATGGCCCCTCCACTTTTTCTTAGCTACAGCAGGTCATGCAGTGCATTTTCATGTACCCAACGTATAAGTGTTTATTTGATAAAATATTAAACTCAATAAAAAAGGAAATCATATTATTTTTCTTTTATCACAGTTCAGTGAACTTTAAATAAATGGTGAATATTAAATAATTTCACTACTTTGGTTTGAGCAGGTGTTGCCATTTTTGCCATGATTTGCCACAAAATGGCAATTTTCTTGAAATATTCCAAGTGTTTCTTAATTTTTCCCTTTCTCAAATCTAAATGTTTCGAATTAATTTAATTGTCAATAAATTAATAGATTTTTCTCATTTCTTCAGTATCACTTCCCAACCTGTTAAGTCTTTTGTAAAAATCTGTTTAAATAAAATAACAAGTTCCTTCATGACATCAAACTTAAGGAAGTGACGTAATTTTTGGTTGGAAAAAAATACTGCACAAACATCAGTATTAGCAATGGATTTTATGAATTCTGTAGATTCCATCCTGTTAGTCATCCTGTTACTTTTCTTGCCAGTTTGTAAATAAAGATGTCATAATTAATAAAGTGTAAGTGCCTGAGCTTGATCACAGCATATTTTTGAAAGTCTGGTATACCCTTTTATAGAAATAGTGCTCTAAATTACAACATGAACATAATTACTTTTTTTTTTAATTATTATTAAGTTACACAGTTCAAAAGGTACAGCATATCAGGAATGACCCAACCATGTTCCTCTCGGTTTGTTCCTACTCTCTTATATTTTTCACCCCTACTTCTTCTTTTCAGTTGTATTTCTACTCATTTAATTTCTTCTTTAACTTTTTCCCATAATAGAGCTTAAGAGAAAATTTAAGTTAAGCTCATTACATTTATTGTTATACACATTTAAATTCTGATGCATTAAGTCACAATTGCGTAGGGTTAATGCTTGCCAGAATTATTTATTTTACGTTTACATTACAGTCTGGTAGATCTTGTAGTTTTTGTGTATTTCAACACAGCACAGATTGCACCTTCATTCTTGACATTTCTAAAGCGCATAGATGAATGTTCTACATTGTTACTGAAGTTTAGAACAGTAAGCTGACATACTGTGATTAATATTCCACGTAATATTCTTTGAGAATAACCATCAGTGGCTTTTCAGACAGATGTAACAGTTTCACATTAGATAATTCATATTTTTTGTGGTTGTAATACACTGAATTACTGTCATGATGATCAAAATTACCTGTATCCTGGCAATTAGGTAATTTGTCATTGTCAAAAAACTTTCTTAAGAGAAAAGATAAATGTTGGCGGAGTTCACCCAGTTGCAAACAGATTGAAAGGAAGCAGGAAGCCTTCAAAGAAATAGTTCTAACCAAAAAGGAAAATTTTGTCATCTTATGCACATCATATATGTCATTCTGACTCAGTATTTTTTTTAATTTCCTCCATCAAACTCAAAAGGAGCTGATTCTTGGTTGTGTTCAATCCGAAAATGGCGCTTTTAGAAGCATCACACCTGGCTTTGGTTTACTTGACCAATCGTGACACAGCAAGTTTGAATATTCTCAACCACAAATGAGATTTGAGAGCTACAGCTCTTTTGCGGGAAGACTATGCAAACTGGTCTCTTAGAATCACTTTAACTATATTTTTGCAAAAATTATTGGCTCGTTGTATGTATCAAGGCAGTTTTCTGGTGAAATAAACACTAGAGGTGCTACAACAACAATGGCTTTTATTTCCATTCAAAGAAATCATGAGTCAAACATGTACATGTAGAGCATGACTTGTAAAGTGGTACATTTTAATGTTGGCATTACATAACCAACTATATTTACAAGATTGTTCAAATGAGATAAAATTGCCCAGTAGCAAAACTGATGGACCATTGCCGTTTAGGGCTGAAACGATTAGTCAACGTTATCGACAAACATTTTCGTTGTCGGATAGTCGTTTGATCTCATTTAACGTAACGAGATCACATTAAATTCTAACGATGGCACGCGAGAGCAGCACTGCAGTTCGCGCCTGACTGAGGAGAGGAAGAATTACACAGCTTACAGACAAACATCTTCAGGTGATGTAGATCGCAAAGTATGAGGGAATGGTAGTGCAAAAATACAAAATAAGTAAATACAGAAGCACTCGCTTTGTGGAATAAGTGTAGCTGGAGCTGCCGCTCCGCTGAAGCAAAACTTGCATGTCGAGCGTCTTTAAATGAAACACCTCGCCGTTATATCTTTAATGCAGTTATATTTCATGCGTTATATCTTTATTAAAGTTCAA
Source organism: Myxocyprinus asiaticus (assembly GCF_019703515.2). Taxonomy (NCBI): domain Eukaryota; kingdom Metazoa; phylum Chordata; class Actinopteri; order Cypriniformes; family Catostomidae; genus Myxocyprinus; species Myxocyprinus asiaticus. Next base: position 23,193,489 of record NC_059361.1, on the reverse strand, counting down.
ATAATACGGAAGCAGATCATGCAAATAACTACAAACTCTGAAACTGGCATTTCTCTGTGCGGTCAGCGCCTCTTGTATGAGCTGTGAGAATGTCCCGAACTAAGGGGGACAGATTGAAACTGCATTCGGCTGATGCACACTCTGTCGCGGAGACACTCGTCCCTCGAGCACGCACGCTTAATGCAGCTAGATTATAACATGATGGCTTGCGACCTATTGAATCATAATATATGTCACTGTGCATTTCTCATCATGAAGAAAATTGGCAATACGCAGCTTTATTAATAAGAGAGAGGTTTTTTTGTGAGTTAAAGATGGATTGAAGTGAACAAAAAAAGTGAGAGGTAGTCTTCGCCCCATTATACACTGCAAAAAAATACGTTTTCAATTTGTTTTGGTTTGGCTTGTTTTCCAATATAAATATCTAAAACTCCTTTAAAAAAACATACATTTTCTTTAGCAGCTATATGACAGAAGAAAAAAATGTTATCTAAGAAAGTTGAATATAATATTAACCCTTGTGCAACCTTCGGGACGTTTTTGTCTTTTTCATTTTTGTTTTTTTGATCATTTTGGCTGTGTTAATGCCAACAGCATAAATTTAGCCAAAGGTGTGTATTTTTTGGGGAATTTTGATATTTCAACCTCAATTCCTATAATACATCTATAATACACTGTGTACACAAAATGGTTACACTTAGGACAACAGTGGCATTATATGAACAAACTGGCATTTAAAGGGTTAACCACCACAAAATTAAAGGGATTGTTCACCCAAAAATTTAAATTCTCTCATCATTTACTCACCCTCATGCCATCCCAGATGTGAATGACTTTCTTTCTTCTTCAGAACACAAACAAAGATTTTTATTAGAATATTTCAGCTCTGTAGGTCCTTACAATGCAAGTGAATGGTGATCAGAACTTTTGTAGCTCCAAAAATCACATAAAGGCAGCATAAAATTAATTCATATGACTCAGAAGCAATATGATAGGTATTGGTGAGAAACAGATCAAAATGTAAGTCCTATTTTACTCTAAATCTCCACTTTCAATTTCAGATGTGAAAGTGAAACTAAACAGGCACACTCCACAAGTGAGAGTGGAGATTTAGAGAAAAAAAAAGGACTTAAATTTGGATCTGTTTCTCACCAATACCTATCATATCGCTTCTGAAGATATGGATTTAACCACTGGAGTCATATGGATTTCTTTAATGTTTCCTTTATGTGATTTTTTGACCTATAAAAGGTTTGGTCACCATTCACTTGCATTGTATGGAGCTACAGAGCTTAGATATTCTTCTAAAAATCTTTGTTTGTGTTCAGCAGCAGAAGAAAGTCATACACATCTGGGATGGCATGAGGGTGAGTAAATGATGAGAGAATTTTTGGTTGAACTTTCCCTTTAAGTGGTTGCTCACATTTGCTTTTTATGACACTATCAATTAAGTTCAGGTTGAAGGTTCTTTGGGATAAAAAATTAAAAAATGTATTTATTTTTTATTTATTTATTTTTTTGCTACACCGTGGACATTTCACCTCGAAACTGCCTTACTGTGTGAAATCAGTAAATATGTCATTTTCATGTAATCATGAGATTTTCATGAGAGTCTATAAGTGAACAACAACAACAACTTAAATTTTGGTGTTTCCCTCACACAAATATATCTTATAGCTTCAGAAGTCTTGGAATATAGCACACTTGATGTATGGACTGCTTTCATGGTGATTTCTTTTTTTTTTTTTATCCTTTTTGAAGCTTGGCAGCATAAATCTGCCATTTTGATTTTATGGAAAAAAACAGCTTGGACGTTTTGCCTTACATCTTTTGTGTTTAACAGAAGAACAAATAGTTCTATTGTTGCAGATTTTTCATTTTTGGTTGAACTATTCCTTTAAGTACTTATCAGACTATCAAACAGACAGTGCACTGATTCTAGAGGTTATGTCTCCCTCATTTCATTCCATATCACCTTAACCCCATCTCAGACTTCCTCAAGAATGAGAAGATTGGCCCATTGTGGTTTTCCTGCAGCACCCAGATAATTTTTTCAACTATATTAAAGCTGCCCTAACCTCCTTATAGTGCTTTTTCTGAACATCTTTCAGTCTCTCTCTCTCTCTGATGGGGAGCAGCAGACAGCAGGCAGGCCTCAGAGAGGTGTTGCCAGGCAGAGCACTCAAGTAGCAGCAGGAAACAGAGAGAGGGTGGAGGGAGACCAGAGAGAAAGAAGGAGAGATGGTGTATGAGAGAGAGAGAAAGAGCAAGGGGGGAGGGCAGAGCTGGCAAGCAGCCTGAGTGGTAGAGAGATTCAAATTTCCCATACTAAAAGGAGAGAGAGAAGTGAAGAAACCTAAAGCACAACGAGCACCCCACCCGCACATCCATTAGTCCTTAAACGACAGAGTAAAGTCCACACATAGTGTCGTCATATCTATAATAGATTTACAATAATACATGCAGCTACTCCCCAGAACACCATCAGGGCATTGAGTGCACATGAGCTAAAAAAATTAGCACTGCAGTGAATATCAAAATGTGAGCACACACACATCACATTTATTAATTTATCTGAAATGGTACATTCCACAGAGTTCTGTTGTTTTTATATAAAGCTAATTATAATTACTATAGAGTAACCCTTAACCCTTAAATCCAATTAAAGGGTTAGTTCACCCAAAAATAAAAATTCCCTCATCGTTTACTCACCGTCATGCCATCCCAGATGTGTATGACTTTCTTCTGCTGAACACATTTGAAGAAATATTGAAAACTATCTTTGCTCAGTAGGTCCTTAAAATGTGGATGGTGATTCGACCTTTGAAGCTCCAAAAAGAACAGACAGTCAGCATCCATACAACTCTACTTGTTAAATTAATGTTGATTGCTTTTGGTGCAAAAAGATATATATGTAAGTACATTCTGACTATAAATCATTGCTTCTGGTCAGCAGCAGTACGTGCGCAGGGTTGGGGAGTAACTGAATACATGTAATGGCGTTACGTATTTAAAATGCAAAATATAAGTAACTGTATTCCACTACAGCTATAATTTAAATAGTTGGTGATCAGAATATAGTTACTTTCAAAAATATTTTAATTACTGAAGAGATTACTTCGCATTTTATTGTCATTTGTTTCATTTGATATTTAGTCTATTCAATTGGAAAACATTTTTGCTTTTAAATGAAGTGATCTTTGTTGTGTTTGAACAACTGGGAAATATTATAATACATTACTCATACAAGCAGACAGAGAAATACTATATGAGAAATACTAACCAATGTAGCCTGTAGCATCATATTGAAAGCTTCAAATAACAGATTTTCTTCCTCATTCTATGAACAGAATACTCAAACGATCAGAAGAAGATGTTGTTGTGTACGCTTTGTGGGGTTTTGAAGTAAGTTTGGAGCATCAGAAATAGTTAACCTTGTGTAAATTGCTATGTGAACATTTAGCATTATGTCAAGGTAAAATGGTATTTTAAGCCATTAGATGCACCTGTTACCAGTTGCGATTATATTTTATAATGAATTCTATTAAGAAAATCCACGTTAGATCTTTTTAATTTCCTCTTGTAAGACCTTTGATAATAGTGCAAAGATGTACTGCAAAAATATTACTCTTAATAAAAGTTTTTTTCAGCACGTGAACTCCGCCCTCTCATGAATGCGCATAGTGTTGCTGACCAGAAACAATGATTTATAGTTAATAAGTATGCTGTTGTATGTTGCGCTTTAGAAGACATTAATTTACCAGTGGTGTCGTATGGATGACGTTTATGCTGACTGTCTGTGATTTCTGGAGCTTCAAAGGTCGAATCACCATCCACTTGCATTTTACAGACCTACTGAGATATTTTTCTGTTTTTCTTCAAATGTGTTCTGCTGAAGAAAGAAAGTCATACACATCTGGGATGGCATAAGGGTGAGTAAATGATGAGAGAATTTTCATTTTTGGGTAAGCTGTCCCTTTAAGTGCATTCCAGAATGTCCCTGAAGAAAGGTTTTGGCAGATTTAGCTCACTTTTAGGGACAATTTGGTATCCAAACTACATTGCCCAGCTTGATCTCATGAACAGTGCCACTGTGAAAGTGGCAACATTTTTGTAAAATACATTTCCTTGGTTCCTTACATATATCGCAACAGTTCCAAGGTGAATTGTCCACTGAGTGGCGCTAAAAGCGAATAACATTTTCTCCCAAACAGATGAGGTTTATAAAGTTAATGCTCCATGAAGTTTTAAATAAACAAAACCTACCTCCCTACCCTAAAACTTAAAGCTAACCGATAGTGTCATAAAAACAAATGTGAGATAAAAAGCAGATGAGGCTTTTGAGGTCAATGCTTTTTCGAGTTTTAAATCAACAAAACTTAGTTCCCAACTCTAAACTCTAATCCTTAACCTTACCGATAGTAACATAAAAGCAAATGTGAAATAAAAAACGCAATTGCTGAATCAACCATGTCTTGTTGTGGTGCTTCTATGACACTTTCAGTGTTGATACGCATGCTTTTCAGGACTCGTACTCCGGTCCTTACAAGCATGGCAAGTGCAAATTAAAAGTAATTGTAAAAAGTAATTGGTGTTGTAACACCTGTAGTGTTCATTTCCCAGGAAATGCTGCGAAATGCTGCGATACGCACAATGAGCCACATAAAAATTATTTAGCTAAAATTATTTTGCAAAGTTAATATTGCCCTACTAAAGTAAAACACAGTAACGACTACACCAACACTGAAATTGAGAAAAATTAGTAGAGACTCCAAACTTATTAGTAGAGGCTCCAAGCGCTCTGAGAGACCCGGCCATAACTGAATTGGGCTAAATTGTGTAGTTACTGCGTGTTTCCTTTGCAGGGCTGCATCGTTAAATACTGACCTGAACGTAAAAGAACACAGTTCTTCCTTATTGTGTATATTCCCTTTTGCATTTGAATTCTCTGAAGTTATAAGGTATGATTCCAATTAAATTTGCCTTTAGTCAAATATAATGACAGATTACTTGTGCTTATTGTGGTTTTATCAGGCCAGTGCTGACAGTTGCTGTCTAAAAAAAGCTTATGGAAATCCTCAGTAAACATAGCTGGCCTAAATCTGCTATTTGTTAATGGACAGAATATGCTGAGCATATTAGCATGCCTAGCAAACAGATACAGGTCACAAAGGAGGATGCTCCTTAAGCCCATTATACACTGTAGGATTTTTACAGTCCTTTTAGATTGTTACTTGATACAGACTGTATGACATGAATGCATTGAGATCGCCATGGCACACTGTGCGACGTTATGTCAGACTGTATGATACACATCCGTGGTCCCAATCGTCCCGATCAGTGAACGTGATCATTAATATAATAGAATTATATAGATCGTTAATAGAAGCGAAATGGCGAGATTTGCCCGGAGAAGCGTTTTTTTTTTTCTTCTTTCTTTCTGGAAGTCAGAAAAAAAAACATGTTAAGAAAATGCAATTATTTATTTATTTTCGTATTGTAAGCTCTGTATTTAATTCGGCAAATAATGCTTTCATATTGCTGAAGTGTTACACTACCAAGTATTTTATGCTTATTTATTTATTAAAACTTTTTATATAAAATTAAAAGAAGATAAAAATTGAAAGAGCTTGATTAGAGTGATAACTGTGCACAAATGTTGCTATGGTGCAGACGCAGAGCAGATTTCTTTCCAAGGAGCTCAGTGGGGTTTCTCCAAAACAGTGAATTGGGAAGCGAGAGTGGAGCAGACTATCTCATCTGGCCGTCGTAATAGCAGTCACACTATACAAATGTGATGCAAAACTTCTGACACTGCTAGAACTTTGTCGGAGGCTAAAGATCATCGCAAAGGCAATTAATCAGCAATTAATCAGTTGCGCTAACTGCCTCCTGCTTATAGGATGGAGGTGAAGATATTGAGGTCAGAAGGTTGCACGTGCAACTGAGCGCTGAAGTGATAGTGGAATGTTGGCATTTTACCGCTGAATTTTGCAGTAGCTAAAGAAACCTTCAACTCCAACTGTCAGAGGAGCAGTGACATCATAACACTAGAGATGGACAGGAAGGAAGTGAATGAGAGAGAGGCAAAAAAAAAAAAAAAAAAGACTGGGAGTGTGAGCAGCATTTTCTTCTGAGCATAGGTGATTGACATTTACACAAGACACAAAATTGAAAACTTTTTTTCAGTTGTTTAAGTATGTTGCTAGCAAGAATTTCTCTCTAATTGTGTAAAAAATAAAAAAATAATTTAAATTGCATTTTGATGTAATCAGTCATTAGTGTCTACTGTCTATCAATATTACCAGCACAGGGCTTTGATTAATTGGTTCAGTGTCTCATGGTACTAAGCTTTCAATTCAACAGAAATCCAATTTGGAAGCACAAATATTTACTGTTTCTTTCATCTGGAAGATAATTGAAATCCACAGTCTTAGAGAATATGCATCATGCATTGCTGAAAAGTGGGCTTGTTCCTTCCTGTCTGCTTGCATCACTGTTTCAAAGCAAATAGTGTGTGTGTCAGCTGTGAGTGGCATATGAAGCATGTTTCATATTCTTTATTTGAATTTATTATGTCCTCTCGTCTGACTGACTCACGCCAGTGTTTTTATGTCCGGCTGGTCGGGATGTTCAAACAAACCACAATGCCCACAGAGCCTTGCTGTTTTCACTTTTGGGGGGGATTCAACCTATGATTGGCTTATGTATAGTTGACTATACATAGCAGAATGTATTTTAACATAAATGAAAATTATTTGATTTACATTGAAGTATCAGGTCTCCTAATCTTCGGTGAACTGAAAAGTGTATGTCTACAGTACTTTGTTATGGGTTAAAGATTCAATAATATCTACCTGCTGTCAATGGATTAGGTCAGAGGAACCTCAAAAAATTATTTGAAGTGAAATAAAAGGTGTAATTTTGAAATTACTATTAATATTGTTATAAGTTCATCACTGATGTCTCTGGGACCCCAAACATGAAAACAGAAAAAAACATCTCAACAAAACATGAGGGTTAAACGCAAGATTGTTTTTTATCAAAGCTAACTGAAAAGCTCACATAGATGAGATATATGTGTCAACAAAATATTGATGGAGAGTCTCTTTAAATGATTGATGTAAGAGGATTTTATGCATTGAGGGAAACCCAAACTGCTGGATCTTCATGACTGAGAAATTATTAGTATCCCTTGAGGAGCTGTTCAAATTCATGTGACAGATTTCAGTCTCTATCACATAGCAGAGTGTCTGTCAGGGTTTCATTCATTCAGAACTGACTCTCTCTCTCCTTCTCTCTCTGTCTCTCTCTCATTCTCTCTCCAGTTACTTAGACAGTTTAGATCGGATCGGTGCTGCAGACTACCAGCCCACAGAGCAGGACATTCTGCGAACTCGAGTGAAGACCACCGGGATTGTAGAAACCCACTTCACATTTAAGAACCTGCACTTCAGGTGAGGCTCATTGACATGTTATTAATGCTTCTGAACGTACAGTGTGTATTTCAGCATGCTCTGCAGACTGGCTGTTGGAGTTCTACAGTTATTATTAGGGTGTTAATTAGGTTGGTTTTTTTGGGGGGAGGGGTCTGAATGAGGGTCTGTCCCCCTTTAATAAAGGCTTGAAGGTTCAGGGGTCTTAGTGTACATACGTTTCGGAAGGATTTATTGATAAGAAAAACAAAACTTTGATGTTACTCAGACAAGTTACTAAATAGATCCTTGTAAACATAAATTGCACTCGCCTGATGAGGTAATGATGCAAAAGTGAGCTGTTTGAGTGCTTTCCATTTTGATCATTTTCAATTGGATGAACATTAACAAAACATTACAAGAACTGTCATTTTTTATTGTTTTATTATAAATTTACATATCGCAATTATGACAACTGTGCTAGTGGCGCCAAAATGCACTAGACAAACCTCAAGAAACAGCGTCACCCCAGAAAGTCATTGTATAATTTGCACTGGATATTAGAATTTTCAGTCATTCAGTAGTCACTATCAAGGACTCTTTAAAAGGAAGTATTCTGATCTAACACATAATTCCTATAAGAAATATTTATTTTTATTTTTTTACTGACATCATTGTAAGAGTGGTTAATAATTGAGATTCACTCACAGATATAGCTCGATACACCACCATTCTGTCACCCCAATTCTCATACAGCTTTTCATTCACAGGCTTTTTTTCTCACTCTCTCAGATGATAGCATGTGAAAATAGAGGTCTAAAATAAAAGTGTTGATGGCAGTTAAACAGAGAGAGCTGCCACCATAATTCTGAAGTCAGATTTTTCACCACACCAGAAGCTACAATTTTCTCTCACCAAGTAACAGCGGTTTAGAGATGCAGTAAAGGGCAGGACCTCTGAACTACCTAATATATAGTCTCAGCCTCAGACAGCACACCCATGGACCCCCCACAGTCCGTTCTCTAAACCGTCTGATGCTTATAGCTCACAAAACTGGAAAACGCTTTCTCGATCAACTCAACGCAAATCTGATTGGCTGGTTCGATGGAACTTCAGTTAGCAGAAGCACCCAGGATATTTTATCAGTCCACCGAGTCGTTTTCACAAGGTTCCGCATTGATAGAATGAGCATTTTGAGGACAAAATAATCACAGAATTTCCCCAAGTTTGCCAGGTTAATGACATGAAATCTTTTAATGATATTTAGAGTTTCGTTTGAGGCTCATAGCAGAAAGTAAAGCGGATATCCATGAGCAGAGCTGCATTTTCTGCTTTGTTTATTACTTATTCTCTATAATGAGGTTTTCTGTGCTGTACTTAGACTTTCTCATCAGTGAAGTGATAGTTTTTATTTCGCCTCTAGAGGCCACAATGACAGCGGACCCTTCCCAGCTGCTCCAGCACCGGACGCAAAGAGGAAAAACTATCAGTGTGGATTTTTGCAGATAACCGATAGTTCCAGAAATCTGTTATCGGTGCCGATTAATCGGCAAAACCGATATATCGGTCGACCTCTAGCCCTTATATCTCTCTTCAGCTCTCACTGCAACACAAAACATCTGTTAGAGATAATTTACCACAGGTGTCAATCCTTACCGCTCTTCCTTTCCCGGCCTCGCTCTCCACAGATGTCGTTTGTCCACACTCCCATCTCCACATTACATAGTTGTGTTTTGGGTTAATGGATAAGTGTCCAATGTGACTATATTGAATTAATGTCAACTAGAACCCAGCTGTTCATTGTGAGGACTGTACTTCTGTTAGCTTTGTAATAGGGCATTGTGGCTTGTGTGATATAGTGCATTTTAAGAAGTGTGCTGAGCTCATGCTGAATTGTGTCCACTCAGGCTGTTTGATGTAGGAGGTCAGAGGTCGGAGAGGAAGAAATGGATCCACTGCTTTGAGGATGTCACTGCCATCATCTTCTGTGTGGCTCTGAGTGGATACGACCAGGTGCTCCATGAAGACGAGACCACGGTGAGCGTTAAATGCACACTCACACACACAGACATTAACACATACACTAATACACATGCACTTAATTTTTATGCTTGGACACACACAGAAACACAAAACATGTACACTCAGCGTGTCTTTTACACACACTCAAGTGCGCACAATACACTAACAAAAATGTATATCATGGGCATCTGAGTAAGTTTTGCCATGCTTCAAAAGAGTTTGGTGGTGACTGGCTCAGATCATAATCACAAATGACTTGAAGTTCAGTCGTGAAACTCTATATGGCGCAAGCTGATAGGTTCTTTGAACTTGTTTGTTAGCCAAACGGCTCGCATGGTGTAAGCTGATTGGTCCTTTGACATGAAATCAGTAAGCCAATCAACTTGCGTTCTCTCTCTTTGCCTAACATATAAATTGCTCAGTTTTGCAGATTTCACTGCAGCGCTGCAAGAGTTTTTATCTGAAACCCTCCTCCTCCCCAGCTTCACAAGTCTTGATCTGCTACATGGGGATTGTATGAATGTCTATTTGTGCAGCAGCATATCCAACATGCTCAATACAGCATGTCATGATTTTGTCTAGTTGTGCAGCAGCAACAGCATGTCCACATGCTAACACAGTATGTCTGTGTATGTTCTAGGTGTAGCAAGTCTTCGTACTTGCTCTGCAGCAGCGTAGCAAATCCTCTCTGCTAAGACCTAATCCTATCAATATGTGATACCCTCATTAACATGTTAAATCTTTCTGAGAGTTGTCATGACTGAACTTCAGTTCTGTAAAAAATCCATATATTGCTACCTAAAATTAAATAAATAATCAACTAAAAACTAACATTTTAAGATACAGTCATATATTTTAATAATACTAGTACATTAAGCTATAGATAAAACATTTCAGTGACATCACATGACTCATTGGTACAGAGGTGTGATTGACAGTATGGAATGTGAAAGTTCTTCAGTTCAAATCTTAGAGGGTATTTGGATTCACACCACTCTTTTCCTAACCAGCAGAGCAGCTTGCTGGACAGCACCACCATAACTGCAGTCATGATGATATCTTCACCCGCTGTTGATCAGAACACTTAAATTGCAATCATGTTACCATTCAAGTGAACACGATCATAGTATGCAGCGTTTTAATTAAAATGAGGGCCGCAGAACCTTTTTTGTTTTGCTGGGGTTTAGACATATTTAAGGTCAGTTGTGTTGGTAAATCAGCTTCTATTATGAGCTCCCACACTAATCAGCATTCAGCACATTAGACAGTGGTGTGCTGTCAGCCCCTTCAAACCCTTCATAGAAGGGCCGACATACGTATATTCAGACTCAAACAATATTCAAATTATGATACGTCCTTCGCTCGTTTTATTTAAAAATGTATATCTATTTAATAAATAAATGGATTAAAATATAGAAATATACAACTTCAAAAGCAAATTTAATGTAGACTACCTAAAATACCTTCGCATTGTTTTTCTCTACGTTACTGCATGCCCTTCACTGAATAATTTAAAATATTTTAAATTAATTTGTTTTGAGTGACAGAAAATCTGACTAATCAAATGGATTATTTTCATCCTGGGGGGTTGGCCGTTAAAAGTTTGCACCTTCCCAGCTCTGAGGAGTAAGGGTTATGCACTGTACGAAAATCAGGAAAGTTCCCTATCTGTCACTCACTTGACGTTGTGTCGATGTAGTGACACTAGGGGTCACTCTTGGGAGCCCCAAACACCTCTGCTTTTTAAAAAAAAGGCCAATGAGAATTGGCAAATGGAATTTGAATGCCACTCCCCCGGACATACGGGTATAAAAGGAGCTGGTATGCAACCACTCATTCAGATTTTCTCTTCAGAGCCGAGAGGTTGTATTCAGTGCACTGAATTCAATTCCCTCCAAAGACGCACCTCAAAACTGCTGGATTTACGGCGCATTTCAGCGGCTCCTCCCCCTCTGCACCCGTGGAGTGCAGAGAACGCCCCTGGGCGCTTCGGCAGAGCGAAAATAAGAGAGTATATACTAAAAGAGTATATTTTCATTCACAAAAAGAGCGGCACACACACGGAACATATTTTTAAAGATGCCTTTCCGTTTGTGTGTTATTCCTGGTTGCGGTCATTATCTCTCCGCTTCTGACGGCCAGGATCGCTGTCTTACATGTCTGGGCAATGCCCATGTGGAGACATCGTTCATGGATGAGTCATGTCCTCATTGCGAGAACATGACCATGGCAACGTTGCGGTCGCAACCCCAGCGGCTCCCTGCACCGGTCCTTCTACCTACGGGTTTGAGGCTGCTTCGGTTAGCACTGGGGGCGATTTGGGAACATCAATGGGACCACCTCCGCCGAGTATCCCCCCATGGACCTCCAATTCCCCAGCACGCTCGCTTGCCCCGATCGGGCTCTCGCACGAGACCGCCATCCTCTCAGCGCGAGTTCGACTTCTTGTTCGGAGCTCGGGAAGACGATGAGATATTGAGCGCAGCATCAGAGAGTAGGCTCATCCAGTCTGACGCAGAAGCTTCGGCTGGGCTTCCTCCTTCAGGAACGGTCGCCCAGTCTCACGCCGACGCAAAAATGACGGACATGCTTTCCCGGGTGGCCGCGAGCGTCGGGCTAGAGTGGAACCCTCCACTTTCCCCTGAACCCTCGCGGCTCGATGATTGGTTCCTGGGCTTGGCGCCGCCCACAGCCACGCCCCACCCCCGTTCCTTTCTTCCCGGAAGTGCATGAGGAGCTGACAGGATCGTGGGAGGCACATTTTACTGCCCGGTCCCGGATTTTCAGCTCCCCCGCTCTCACTACCCTCGATGGTGGAGCAGCCAGGGGGTATTCGGTGATCCCCCAGGTGGATAAGGTGGATCACCGTCCATTGCCTGTAGGTTTACGTCATCCCTGATGACTGTGGCCTGCAGTGCCGCTGGATAAACCGCCTCCGCCCTGCACGCCATGGCTCTCCTGCAAGTACACCAAGCCCAGGTGCTAAAAGAACTGCACGAGGGTAGTTCTGACCCGGGATTGATGCAGGAACTGCGCTCGGCGACTGACCTCGCTCTCCGGGCAATGAAGGTCACAGCACAGTCTCTCGGGCAGGTGATGTCCACGATTGTGGTCCAGGAGCGCCACCTTTGGCTCAACTTGGTCGAGATGGGAGAGGCGGCAAGGCACGGTTCCTTAACACCCCCATTTCCCAGGTTGGCCTGTTTGGCGACGCCGTCGAGGACTTTGCCCAGCAGTTCTCAGCAGTGAAGAAGCAGACGGAGGCCTTACAACATATCCTGCCCCGGCGCGGCTTAAGACCCCGTACCCTGTCTGCTCGTCGCCAAGGGCATCCTCTTGCAGCAACAACACCGATTCCGCCACAGCCCGCCCCCGTGGCCCGGCTCTGGCATGGAGCCCTCCGCAGGAAGCTGAGTCAGCTGAGCTTAAGGCACTATCTTTGAAGACTGCCCTCCTGACTGCGCTCACTTCCATCAAAAGGGTAGGGGACCTGCAGGCATTCTCTGTCAGCAAATCATGCCTGGACTTCGATCCAGGTTACTCTCACGTGATCCTGAGACCCCGACCGGGCTATGTGCCCAAGGTTCCCACCACCCCTTTTAGGGATCAGGTGGTGAACTTGCAAGCGCTGCCCCAGGAGGATGGCAGACCCAGCCTTGGCGTTGCTGTGTCCGGTGCGAGCTTTACGCATCTATTTGGATCGCATGCAGAGCCTTAGAAGCTCCGAGCAGCTTTTTGTCTGCTTTGGTGAACAGCAGAAAGGAAGCGCTGTCTCCAAACAGAGGATCACCCACTGGGTCATTGACGCCATTGCGATGGCATATCAGGCTCAGGACGTGCCATCCCCTGCGGGGTTACGAGCCCACTCTACCAGGAGTGTGGCGGCCTCCTGGGCCCTGGCCAATTCTCATTGGCCTTTTTATAAAAAAGCAGAGGTGTTTGGGGCTCCCAAGAGTGACCCCTAGTGTCACTACATCAACACAACGTCTTGTTCCCTCCATCAGGGAACGGAGTTTGCGAAAGTAACCAGGACATTTCCCGTGCTGCAGCAGTGTTTGCGTCTCTACCTGAGGCTACAGTGAACATTGGAAAATGTCCCAGCTAAATGGCCTTTTAGAAAGCCACTGACTATAAAAGTGATATTGTTCATGTCTATTTTGTTTTGAGGTGAAATTTATATGTTCATCTCAGAGCAATCCTTTGCCACTTTATAAAACTGTGTGATTCTAGAATATTCCTACACCTCTCTGACCCTCCTGTAGAGTATTTAGAGGTATATAGTGCAATTGCATTGATAAACTGGTGGTGGCTGAGGAGAGTCCCCTTGTTCACTGTGTAAAGCGCTTTTAGAGTAGTGTCAGAAAAGCGCTATATAAATGTAACGTTCATTCATTCATTCAAAAGCCTTCCCATTAAGCTTGAAGGCTGAATCTTCAGCAGCATTCTTTCATTTTATAAAGTTTGATTAGGCTTCTTTGAAAATCATTTGGAGTAGCTTATCCATAATTTACTGAATGGGTTCTGTTATGTGAATAACATTAACTTTTTAAAACTACTGTTGTGATTCTAAAACGTTCAGAAAAAGTTCAGATTGATATAGTTCATATTTTTTGGAATGTTTCCATTTTTTTTATCACTAAAATGAGAGATAATTGTGAGAAAAATATTACTTATATATTAAAAGATTAGGGGCCCTATTTTAACAGCACAAGCGTTACATGCAATGCAATGCCTTAAGTCATAAGCACAAAGTAAATGGGCATGGCCATTAAGTTTTGGTATTTTCATGCAAGCATACAAGAATTCGGATGTATGCTTCTTTAAGTTATAGAGAATGTAAGTATTATTAATCATTTTCATCTACTGACACACAAATCATGGCTAGTATTAACAATGAATGCACTTCACTTCTACCGGCCTATTTTGATTTTGAAAAAATAAATTCATTTATTAAAACACGAACAAATTAAACCAAATATATTCCTAAATTCAATTTACATTTCAAACGAAACTAAAATATTATCAAAATAAAGAAGTGGTCAAAAAAATCATACCAAATCCAAACATTTTACTCTCCAACTTCTTCCACTGGCCCTTTTTGCAGTGACTGAAAAATCCCTCAAAAAAACAAACAAAACAACAACAGTATAAATTAGATCATATATACAGTTTTAAATATAAACAAAATGATAATAATTGAAAAATAAACCATGACCTTTAGATAGTTTAACATTTTCTCAAAACAGCTACGACCATGATGGTCAGGGACTTGATTTAATGTTCCACTATATTTTCAGAGTTTGGACATGAACTTTATTACCACCTACTGGTGAAATCTCCAAACTGCAAATGCAAGAACTGGATTTTGACTTTGCGCTGAGTTAAGATGTGGTATTGAAACATCTTATGCAACAACCATATTCTTAGGAAAATAGCAAATTGCGGTTTGTGCCACTTAATTTACATACAATATACCCACAGTTTGTGCGCCTACACCCACAGTAGTGCAAACACTCCCACCCATGCCCATTTGCGCTTTGCGCTGGCACGATAATTACATTTAGAATTAGCGCTCTCGTGAAAATTGGATTAGATGCTTTGCGCACTCATGAAAATAGAGCCCTAGTACTTTAAAAAATATATTATGTATATATAGCACAGGCACCCACTTTTTTATGTAAATTAGGCTTATTATATAGATTGCTTCTTATTCCCAAAATATGCGCTATTTGTATGACATAATTAATGTTGCACTATTACTGCACACAAAAAGCAGTTGGTAACAGGAATTTTATTAAAACGAGATGTTTGTGTACATTTTCTGTAGATCATAGCTGCAGTAACATTGAAACTTGTTAAAACCAATATGTTAGTTAATATGCAAATTTACATAGTTCATATTTTTGGAATGTTGCCATTTTTCTATCACTAAACATGCTGAGAATTGTGAGAAAAAAACAGTACTTGGAAGATTGCTTAATTTGATCCAAAGCAGTCAGCAATGGTGTCAGTACACTAAAAAAACAAATTCATTAACTTAATTTAAGAATTTCTTTTACAAGCAATTTAATTACGTTTCTTCTAATTAATCCAGTTTCATTAAACTAACATAATTTAGTTGGATTAGGTCAAATCAATGTACTCTAGTTGATTTAACTCAACTTTATTAGGTTAATCAAACTTAATTTTTTTTATGTTGGTCTAATGTAATTTTATTAACTTACTAATGTTTATTTAATTAATTGTCTTAAGTTGGTTCAAATTCATTTGTTTTTTTAAACATTAGTATATGCCAGGTGAACAACTTTAAGGACAGTGAAACTGTTGTACTGTCAGTTTGATACCAACTGCTTATAGAACTAAGCAACATTCAAATCTAACATAATTTGAAAGTTTAAGTGCAAGTCCATCCTCAACCAAAGCACAAGCCCCAGTCTTCACCACAATGGTTACCCCCCAAACTCCAGCCAAACAAACACTACTTTTAAAAAATGATAAAACAGAACAGGAAACATGAATAAATCTCATCCTGTTCTTATCTTGCTCAAAAATGCATAAAATAACACTTAGTTTCAACATTTGTTCACACCATCAAGTCCCCTGCAAAGTATGCTGGGAAATGGAAATGAATGGAATACAAAAAATATTCATGTAGACCTTACTCAAATGGATTAAGTAAACTTAAATTTTACAAATGTAATTTAATTTAACGTAATGAATTTAAGTTAAGACAAATGTTCTAGAATGGTGTTGCTTTAGTTAATTTTAAGTGAACAACCTGCAAAAATCCTTTTTTTTTTTATGTAGGCAGTAACCATGTTGTGTGACTTTGGCATGCTGGGAGATTAAAATATTTTCCTGTCAAATTTGTTGATATGATACATTTCAGAGTGTGAGCTGCTGTTGTAGTGATAACCAATATTTAGTGAGAAATCTGTATTATTTAATTGCTTTGAGCAAGTGGGTCTCTGAGTATTAAAATAAAAAAATAAAAAAAGATTTTTTTATTAATGTCCCACGCTTTTGATTGATTTTGTGATGTGCCAGTTGAATCTTAGCAGGTGTGATGAGTCATGTTGGTAAGTGTATGGCACAACACAGACTTTAGATCTGCCCAGAAACACACTCTCATAACAAACTCGGATAAGAGATTTTTTTACAACTGCATCCACTGGCGGATTTATGGTGACAAGTTTTGGAAATACAGTTGGAGGGCTTTTACGGGTAGGAACGAAGATGGCAATAAATACAGCTACCCTTACACATCCATATCCATCTGATCTATGTAAGCAATAAAAGGAGAAGGCAGATCCTATTATTCTCTAAGAACGTCCTGGTGAAACAAATGGATAGAGATAAATACACTCACAGATAGTTTGAATTTACACTCTCTGAATGTGTCTCCGGTCAGTGTTCTTCTATTCAGTGTTCTATCAGTGTTTATGCATTAGCAGCCAGTTATTCTGCCTTTACGTCTCTTCTGTGCACTCTGTGCCACTTACTCCTCCATTTCAACACACACACTTTTAGTTCCTTCAGGTTTGGCCTGTGTGAAACTAAGCGACTTATTTCATCTATTTCTTTTCTTCATTTATGACAGTGCATGGACCAATTCTACATTGCTCCACTGTTGTTCAGTGTTGCTGTTTGTTTTTGTCACTGAGGGGTGAATTCACTAAACAGTTTTATCACTTTTGTGAACAGTATTTCAGTACAAAAACCTTACACCACCATCAGTCCAGTTTAACCAGGTGTTAAATTTGCTGAAATAATGCTACACCATGAGTATTTAGTGCAACCAGCTCTCTTTTCTATGTAAATTAGGCTTATTGTAGATTTTCACAAAACTCACAAATGCTATACAGTATTTAATATTATACTATTACCACCTTTGAAAAGCTGCCGGTAATTGGAATTTTGTTTAAAAAAGAGAGATGTTTGTGTACATTTTCTGTTGAGTGTAGCATCAGTAATTTAATAAATAATGATCAAATGCTGGAGAATAGTGTGTAAGACATACCAATACACAGTAGTGTAAAGATTGTGATCGCAATGTATGAAACAAGCTTGAAATTATATGGAAATATCATACAGAATAAGGCAGCATGAAATTGTAAATATAATAAATAATGGATAGTAAATAAGCAAATATGTTAATTCAAATTTTGTTCAGCACAACATTTTTGGGTGTGTTTGCGACATTATCTGATTTGCATTATTCCTTTAGCAACTCAGATGCTAACAACAGTCAAATAAATAGTATGTGCAAATAAACAACCATATCAATGGGTGCAATTACTGTAATTCTTAGTGAATTCCCCCCTGTGTATATGTATGTTTGTATGTATGTATGCTCTGTGTCTGAGCTTCAGTGATATATTTGGGGGTGGGAAATGTGAGTGAAATTTCGGGTTCTGGTGCATGTCTGGTTCTGCTCGGTTGCTCCTGTGGCCTCCAGTGGCCACTTCAGCATTTGCATCCCTCCTTCAAAACGTCTCAGCTGGTCTCCTGTCATCTCTCGCCATCGGCTTTCTTCTCTAACCAATCGCTAAACAACAAAGCCCATCTCTACAGACGGCCCATCCACAAACTCTCCCACAGGTACGAAATTATCATGACCAACCTCAGCTCAGTCACATACTCAGTACAGTTTTACTCCTTTATGTTGTGCCTTAAAGGGACAATTCTGTCATCATTTACTGAACCCCATGTTGCAAAACACAAAAGGAGACTAGGAACTTGGGACATCCGTGGTCTCCATTTACTTTCATTGTATGAAAAAGACCAGATTGGACATTCTGCTATAAAAAAAGTCACTGTGTTCCACAGAAGAATTCAAAGGCAGGTGTTTGGAATAACATTGAGTTGAGTAAATTATGACAATTTTCCTTTTGTGGGGAATTTACTCTGTAACTTGCTGTAACTTAAGTATTTGTTTATTTGTTTATGATTGTCATTTTAGTCATGTTATATATTGGACCTTCTAGATTTGTTGCTGTTTTTTTCCAAAACTCTTCAAATTTTTGATCGGATAATGCTGCTCTGTTGTGTGCAAAACCTAAATTGATTTGCTGACCCTCGTTTTCTCCTGAAGTGATGGCCATTGAATACACAAAGAGGGAGTAACTGCTTCCAACTCGAAATTCATTACCATTAAGATGATAAGCAGAATAAATTAGTTATTAATTGCAAACAGTGCAATTTAAATGTCTGATAACACACTGAAAATCTGTGATTCAATCTGTGACAATTAACCTGGAAGTTTTAGGATTTTGAAAAATGTAAAAGAAAGAAAAGTTATGATGTAAAATGAATAAGAAATATGTAAGATTCTGCTCTTATTTCTTGGTCACAAATCAAATGTTAATGTAAATTGTAACATTGAACAAAATGTCAGAATTCATTGCTTTCATTAAAGCACACAAGAAGCTCTTTGGAACATTCTCAAATTATGCTGGACAACATTAATATTCATCATCAGGTTTTGCACAAATATGTGGTGTCCATGGCAGCTCAAGTGCATGCTGTCATTTAAGCAAAAGTGAGGCATACCAAATACTAAGACATTGTAAAAGTCATATTAGATTTTCATTAACTTTTCATTCAAAATGTTATGCTGATAAGTGATAATATTAGATGTACTGAGGAAAAAAAAAGGATTACTTTTGAAAAATAAAAATAGAAACATTTATACTCTTCTGACTTTTGGACCCCACTGGATAAAAATATGGAGAAAGTTATATCTTTACCCTCTTCCCATTATAATTCACATAAGATTCATTGTGTACCACCTTGACGAGACAAGTAATTAACTAACCAACTTGCTAATAGAACAGGCTATATTTAGTTTTCTTATCTAAATTCTTGGCAGTTTGTTTTATTTCCTTTCTTTTTTTTTTTTGCTCATGTCTCACCTCGGTTTCTAGTTATACACTTAAGTTGTGGTTGCACCTGAACGTGTGTGTGTGAATGTGAATACTTTATATGTACCTTAGAGAATGTGTGTTTGTGGGTGCTTGTCTGCAAATAACGATAGGCTGATGTCTTGTGTTTTTGATCCTGCAGAACCGCATGTTTGAATCCTTGAAGCTGTTTGACAGCATCTGCAACAACAAATGGTTCACAAACACCTCCATCATTCTCTTTCTCAACAAAAAGGACATATTTGAGGAGAAAATTAAGAAATCCCCCCTAAGTATCTGCTTCCCAGAGTACACAGGTAAACTGATTCCCCTGGCGTTAAGCTGTATGTGCGAACTCGGCCCTCAAAGACTAATATGATGAAAAGGAAAAAATAATTGATGGGGAGAGGATCGTAGAAAAGCTCTCCAAAAGCCAATTAGCACAATAAATCTCCAGGAGAAAAACCATCCTGTCGTTTCATTTCTTTTGGATGGATTCTCATCCATAACCTGGCCAGCTTCCATGTCTTCATTATCCAGCATAGAGGAGAAAACAGCCCAAACAGTCACACCTCCTTCTGTCTCTACATTTTCATTTTGTAGAAGCTTGGAGCTTTTTAACTTCATCCAGCAATGCTCAAAATATACATATATTGTGTAAACACTGTTTCAAAACCTAGTGAGCTGCCTACACATGCACACTTCCAATTTGAAGGCAGCACTAAAAAGTATAATTAATATACCTTATTTTGGCCAATTTCAAAGGCATTTTGATTCTAAATAAATGTATATTTCTATAAAAATAGTACAGTGTAATGAGAAATTTATTATTTTACCCAATATTTGTGCGAGTTGTGCATTTTTATGCATATAAGAGCATCACGCCATTAGCTTAGCAACATGCTAATGTCATACTTTATTGAAAAAAATTGGTTATTGTGTAGTGCACATTAGCTACCTATGTAAAGCGTTCTAAAGGGTCTCTTGGTCACTTAACTTTCATGGCAACTAGGATGCCGCCTTAAGGCAATTTTATACTTAATGGCCAAAAAGGGCTTCTTTTAGTTTGTGTAAAAAGAAATGCACTGACTTTTTTGTTCTGCTGAGGTGTTCGTTTGGTGATATTTCTCCTGTCGCACACATCCCTGAAATTCTTGATGTTGAAGATCTCAGTTAGCTGAAGAGTGTTGATGACTGGTTAAAACTAATTGTGGGTGTGGTTTGGATGTGACATTCTTTAATTATTTAGTTTAAAATTAATTTATTTTAAACTAGTGCTGTTAGTCATTTACATTTTTTAAATCGTGATGAATCGCATCATTTTTCATAGTTAATCGTGAATAATTGCAGAATTTAAAGTAGTGAAATTTCACTCTATATATACATTTTTCCTGTCAAAATGTATTTATTTGCCTTTTAGGAAAGAAAACAAAACAATATGTAACAACATAGTGCTTTATTAACATTTTCCAAACAAAGCCTTCCACCGTATAAAGATAGAAATGCACTAAAATAGCATCTATTCAAGTAACATTAAATGTTTCCCAAAGTATAAGTGGGAGGATGACTAATTAAAACAACTAGCCCCTCCATAGGATGCACTCTTATTGTTATGGGCATTAAATATCTTAAACTCTCATTCATCACAATATTAATCAGCTGGCAGACTGTGAATATCCACTTTGCTACAGCAAACATAAAGCATCAATGCCAGCTTCAAGCTTAAATTGCACATAACAGGAGCTGTATAGTACTTATCGGCTCATCGCCAAGGTTCCGCCCTAGTCCGATCAACGTTTATGCTGGTTTATTAATGGTAAATGCATTAATCGCGATTAAGAAAAATTACCGCATTAAACTTTTGTAATTAATCGCATGGGTTAACGTGCTAATTTTGAAAGCTCTATTTTAAACATAATTGTATAATGATGCCACACTTAGTATAAACACAGGCTTCGTTCACCTAGGATGCTTTAGTTTGTTCAGGAGAAAAAAGTTTTGCTTTTTCCATTGTGTAAAGTAGTTGCATATCTAGGCAGTTGGCAATGAGTCAGCTAACTAGGTTTTGGAACAGAGCTATACTGTCATTTACTGGAGTAATATATGAAACCATTGTCAGTTTCATAAATCATTTTCAATTTCCATTTTATATTTACCACCATTGTGTTTATTCTCTTTTGCTCCCTTTCCTAATTTTCCAACAATTGCACCATTGGCCTGTTTTTTTATGTCACTATTTCTACATCACTCACTTGCCTCTTTTATTCACTTCTTCCCATATTCATCTACTCCTTCTCCATCTGTGCTTGGCTCATCCTATGCTGCAGGTTCAGACACGTTTGTGGAAACGGTGGACTACATTCAATCCCAATATGAGAGTAAGAACAAGTCAGTTGACAAGGAGATCTACTCGCACATCACCTGTGCTACAGACACCAACAACATTCAGTTTGTCTTCGACGCTATCACCGATGTTATCATCGCCAACAACCTGCGCTTCTGTGGCCTTTACTAATTAAAATTTAAACCCACCTAGATCCCTGCCCCACAATTTTGGCAACTGTTGTCTGATTGATATGTGACATTTTTGTCCTTGTTTTATACTTCTAAGTGTCTTGTTCTTCATTGGTTTCCATCAAGCAGGTCCGGCCTGTTAAGGCTTGTTATAAGGTGAGAAGTACCTGAAATCTGGTAATAGTTCTCACAAAGCTGTTGTTTCATTTATCACAAGGTGGGTAGGTGCCAAATTTAAACCAAAGGTCTGGACTATTGATTTTGTTCTTGTACATTGTTACAATCATAGGAATGTGCTTTGAATGTCCTTCCTGAATGGTGTGATAGAGTGAGGTCAGGTTATGGGAGAAGAATATTTTGATTAAATTTAGGTGCCAAACATCCTCCACTTCCTACTTTTTCTTCATTTTAACTGAGCTTGTAAAAACTCAGACCTGCCCTATAGTCCATACTACAGAGAATGCACCTGATTATTTTAGATTCATGAGTTTATATGGCAACATTTTGAAATCAAATGACTATGCAGGTGGCACTATAAATGTTCTATACTCATTAATTACAAATAAATGCATTGTGGAATATGAATTCTAAGAATATTCACAAGCTGGCTCATATTACATGTGTTCCGAGTTGACAGCAAAGGCAGTGTTGATGAAACACTAGGCTTGACATTTACTTGGCATTTAGAAGAGAGTGCAAATGTCCAATGCCCTGAGCCAAACCACACAAATGTTAGCCTCTTAGCATCCTAAAAAGCAACAGGACATTTTACTCTTCAAAATTGGATTTTGGATCTTTTAACCCAAACACCCAGGGCATACCAAAAGTACAAAATCAGTTGTTTTGGCATTGTGTTGAGAACAGAATTTTGCTTTATTACACCCCAATGAAAATTCTCTCTAAATAATGTATATATCAGATTCAGATTTTTTGTACTTTTAATGCAATGTTCTTGTCTATTTACAATATGTTTTACAGCTTTTAGTACAATAACCTGAATATATATGTATATTTATGTACAGCTGAAGTCAGAAGTTTACATACATCTTATCCAAATACATTTATACTCAGTTTTTCACAATTCCTGACATTTAATCATAGAAAACATTCCCTGCCTTAGGTCAGTTAGGATCACTACTTTATTTTAAGAATGTGAAATGTCATAATAATAGTAGAGAAAATTATTTCAGCTTTTCTTTCTTTCATCACATTCCCAGTGGGTCAGAAGTTTACATACCATTTGTTAGTATTTGGTAGCATTTTACTTGGGTCAAACGTTTTGGGTAGCCTTCACAAAGCTTCTCACAATAAGGAGTGGAATTTTGGCCCATTCCTCCAGACAGAACTGGTGTAACTGAGTCAGGATTATAGGCCTCCTTGCTCACACATGCTTTTTCGGATTGGATTGAGGTCAGGGCTTTGTGATGGCCACTCCAATACCTTGACTTTGATGTCCTTAAGCCATTTTGCCACAGCTTTGGAGGTATGCTTGGGATCATTGTTCATTTGCGACAGAGCTTTAACTTCCTGGCTGATGTCTTGAGATGTTGCTTCAATATATCCACATAATTTTCCTTCCTCATGATGCCATTTATTTGGTGAAGTGCACCAGTCCCTCCTGCAGCAAAGCACCCCCACAACATGATGCTGCCACCCCCATGCTTCACAGTTGGGATGGTGTTCTTTGGCTTGCAAGCCTCACTCTTTTTCCTCCAAAATTTTTCCTCCAAACATAACGATGGTCATTATGGGCAAAAAATTCAATTTTTGTCTTATTAGACCAGAGGACATTTCTACAAAAATGTGCACATGCAAACTGTAGTCTGGCTTTTTTTTTTTTTTTTTTTTTTTTTATGGTGGTTTTGGAGCAGTGGCTTTTTCCTTGTTGAGCAGCCTTTTAGGTTATGTCGATATATGACTCGTTTTACTGTGGATATAGAGACTTGTCTGCCTGTTTCCTCCAACATCTTCACAAGGTTCTTTGCTGTTGTCAGTGGCAGATTTAGGCATGGGTGCCATGGGCTGTTGCCCAGGGCGGCATCTTGTGGGGGGGTGGCACGAGGCATCCACACAGACCCCCCCACCGGTCAACAACTTAGGGGGTGTGTTGAAGCAGGTATTACCCAGGGCGTTATACAAGCCAGAAATGCTACTGGCTGTTGTTCTGGGATTGATATGCACTTTTCACATCAAACTACATTCATCTCTAGGAGTATAAACCAGACTTATGGAGGTCCATAATTTTTTTTTCTGAGGTCTTGACAGATTTATTTTGATTTTCCCATGATGTCAAGCAAAGAGTCACTGAATTTGAAGGTAGGCCTTAAAATACATCCACAGGTACACCTCAAATTGACTCCAATTAGCCTATCAGAAGTGAATTGGCTAATTGCCTAAAGGCTTGACATCATTTTCTGGAATTTTACAAGCTGCTTAAAGGCACAGTTGACTTAGTGAATGTAAACTTCTGACCCATTGCAATTGTGATATAGTCAATTAAAAGTGAAACAATCTGTCTGTAAATAATTGCACAAAGTAGATGTCCTAAACAACTTGAGAAAACTATAGTTTACTAATATTAAATCTGGAGTGGTTAAAAATGAGTTTTAATGACTTCAACCTAAGTGTATGTAAACTTCTGACTTCAACTGTATGTATGTATGTATTTTGCACTTGTTTTAAGCAGTGATTAATATCAAATTTTTGGCCACCAGAATAGAATCAATGAGCTGTCTAACCCCAGGTTGCCTGCTTTGTTGTAGATGAAGATTAGTTTATTTTGACATAGTTTGTATGATTGCTGGTCACAAACAGTATGTTTAAAACTGCAGTCATAAGCACTTCGTTAGTCATATCTAGGAGCGAGACAGTTCCAACCAAAGTAATAGCAAGATGTTCAATTTTACATTGAATTGTGAACAGGAACATTTCTGTAATGACTACTGATTTAAATGTTGCAAAGGCTTTTTTGTCTGATGAGATGTTGTTTGCTCTAAAACATGCTACGATGTGTTTCTTACATCTCCAAGGTTGTCTTTGTTTGGAACCAAGTCCTTGACCACTAGCCGTTGCTGTGTGTCTTTATGTGTGTATGTCAAAATACAAATCTACTGTACAATTTATATTTAAGTGCCATATATGCTTCGGATATTTGCTGCCACAGGATGAAATGTGTGTACTGTGCTTCTTAAAAAGATAGTTAGCCCAAAACAATCTGGATGTCATTTACTCACCCTCATGTTGTTTCAAAACACAAAATGTGAATGCAGACGCTGCTCTTTTTTTCCATACAAAGAAAGTGAATAGAGACTGGCTGTCAGTCCCTAACATTCTGCCCAGCTGAGCAGCTTGCAAATTCTGCTAAATATCTCCTTTTGTGTTCTTTAAAATAAAATAAAAAATAATAAAAAAAATTAATACAATATGAGTTTGGAACATTGTGAAAGTTAGTAAATTATGACTTTGTTTTTTTTTTTTAGCATTAAAGGAATATTCTGGGTTCAATACAAGTTAAGCTCAATCTACAGCATTTGTGGCATAATGTTGATTACCACAAAAAAAAAAAAAAAAAAAAAAAAAAAAAAACATTTAATTCGTCTGTACTTCTCTTGGAGAAAAAAAAAAGAAAAAAAAAAGGTTACAGTGAGCCACTTACAATGAAAGTGAATGTGGCCAATTTTTTGAGGATTTAAATGCAGACATTTGAAGCTTATAATTTTATAAAAGCACATACATTAATTCTTCTGTTTGTTGATATTATTTTGTCATGGCAGTGAAGTTGTAAAATTGGTTATATCTTTACACAGAAACGATTAGTTAATTAGTTAGATTTTTATCACACTATAATCATGTTACCTCAAATACTGTTTATGTCTTGTGGCTATACTTTTGAAACAGTGAGTATTTTAAAGTTTATGGTTGGCACCATTTACTTCTACTGTAAGTGCCTCATTGATTTTTGCTTTTTTTAAAGAAAAGGGGCAAGTCAAAATTATTTTTGTGGTAATCAATATTATGGCACAAATGCTGTCGATTGAGCTTAACTTGCATTGAACCCAGAATATTCCTTTAAAGGTGCGCTGAATTATTTTTTCCTCATTAAAAAAGTTTTACTCTTAAAGAAATTAACATTAATTTTGAAACATAGGTATAAAATAATGTGCAGTCACATGAGATGAAGACTCCAGTCATATCAGTAGCCTTAATAAAAAGCTGTTTTATTCTATATGGAGAGGGTCCCCACATGGGGGCTGACATGTAAGAAACACATGACCAGCCAAATACTACTCACTTAATCTCAGTAACGGCCTTGATATTAAACAGTTTCACTCTTGAATTAAATTAATCATAGCTGACTGTGAATAGTGAATTTCTACAATGGCATATGAAACTAAAAACTATTGATTTTGAATGATGCTGCATCCACGCCACTAGGTGTCATTCTAGGTCCAATATGACACAAATGCAAAAGTTACTGAGTGCACCTTTAATCTTTACCTCTCTTCAGGATAACATTTGCAAAACGTCACCTTGTCGCCATTAAGTCTCAATCAGTTTCTAGCTGCTGTGAATCTGTGAGAAAAGTGATTAAATTCAATAGTTTGCTTCAGAAGGCCAAATGACAGTGATTCTTTTCCTAAACAAATAAGCCAAAACAGTAACCGTAATTGTACATTTGATATTATCGGGTCATATATGGTGGTTTCCTTGATGTTAAAACATGCTGAATTGTGCCAACAATGAGCTGTTATTTGTACTGTTAAGGCCAGTGTCAATAATGAGTGCCTTTCAGCCTTTGCACAGGTAAATTTTTAGGCATTTTGCTAGGGAGGAACTCTGAGCTTTGTAAATACATTTTGCGAACATGTGTGTGGTGTACATTGGCTTGCATTCCAGAAACCAAACAAATACCCAACAGGGACAGCAATATAATTTATTTGTTAACCTCTTGGGCTTAGGTAAAGTTACTGAAGGGTAATTGAATCTGTCAGTTGCTAAGGGAAAAAGGCCAGTTTGTTCCCTGCGGTGTAGCTGTATTACAAATAGCAGTTGTACCCAGGCTACTTTCATCACACTGACTCATTTCTAATGTAATAGAGCTGTATATTTTGCTAATGTAACATGATTTACCTGAAATGGTACATAAATTAGTCAGGAAATATTGAGTTCCATGGTGTTTAATTAAAATTTTACTTGGAATATGCCTCCAATTATACATGCAGCACCCAGCAGACTGGAGCAAAATTCTCCCAGTTCCCAATCCCAGTGCCCATCAGTAGTTTGATGTTTTTGTTTGTTTTTGTCAAACTGCTGTGATTGTTATTTGTATGTATCTCTCACTGCTATGATTATTTATTGAACAATGGATGTCTATTTATATGACATAAATTAATAAAGTGCTCATGAAATTTGGTGTGTGGCACCCATTTTTGACTCTTACCTCCTCTCTAACACAAACAAACCTCTCAAAATTGCTTTTGTTTGAGCAGATGCTAATATCTTTCTTGATTGCCGTCCTTTCACTTAACTGTTACCAATACTTTTATTCATATCTAATTTTCTATTTCTTATGAAAGCTAATTTGTGATCAGATGCTGACAATGCAGAGTTGAAATAGCACTTCCAGTCTGATAAGTTTGTTATCCTTGTAGACTGTACACGGCCCCAGGTTGTGGATTCATATCCTACATGTTCACATGATGTCATATGTGCATCTAGTAAAGTTCATTCATAATTGATCCTGCCAATGCATATGGGCAGAATTGATCCAAACCTTATCTGCATAATAATATCAGCAGACAGTGAAACTCAAGAGGCTTAGTTGATGCCATATTTTGGATGTAACATTCTCTTACTTCATGATCAATTTTGCTTATGCAATAATGGACCAATTGATGTTTTGCTTTTTGTGGGCCTCAACTATTTGCTTACCTTGACTGAACCACTCTTGCTATTTGTAATTTCCACACTAACCATTTCTGGTTTCTGTTTCTGTCTGCCTCTTTTTCTCTATTTTTCTCTTTCTGTCTATCGCCCTATTCTGGTTTCTTTTCCTCCTGCAGAATCGCATGCACGAGTCTCTTATGCTGTTCGATTCCATCTGTAACAACAAATTCTTCATTGACACTTCCATCATTCTCTTCCTCAACAAGAAAGACCTGTTTGCTGAGAAGATCAAGAAGTCTCCCCTGAGTATCTGTTTCCCTGAATACACAGGTAAGAGCATTCCCAGAGGACATGGCATAATTGCATGTTATTGTGCTGATCGGCCAGGGATTGTGATATTAAACTTGTGTTGGTTTTGGATTAATATAATTGTTACAGAACGTAGAGAGACAGGACCCAAATGCAGAGTTGAAAAATAAAAGGAAATTTATTTAATACAACAAGGGCAAAACACAAACCAAAAACTCCCACAAGGGGGAAAAATAAACATAAACTACCCCGAAGGGGAAAAACACAAAGTAGATAATCCAGGCAGGGGAAACAGGGAATAGGACCGGCTGGACTGGACTACAGGAACCAGGGAAGGGGTATACAGACCAACTGGCAGGACCGACATGAGAGAACCAACAAGACAGGAAACAAGACGAAGTGGCACTGGACAGCAAACATGAGGAGACTAAAATAGGCGGCAGGTGTGACTGATAAACTAATAATGGGCAAACAAGGAAGCGGGGTATGATGTAAGACAGAGAGACATGCGGCAATACAGAAACAAAACAAAGCCACGTGCTCTCACAAGACAACAAAACACCCGAATGGCATTAGCGCACACCGCCAAGACAATGAGGCAATATATGCCCATGCCAACCGACAAACAAGATGAGAGAATGCGTAGCAACACCAAACAATGTGATACCACGCATACTCAGACTAAACGAAACCACGTGATGCATGCAATAGGCGACAAAAACAAGAGAGGACACCTGTGCGAGAGTTTGGCCACACACACCAGACACCATAGACCGAAGTGACTGAACCTCAGCACAACATGAAGACAGCTCGCGACCCAGGCACGCAACGCACCCATGTTTGCAAGAGACTATTGACGCAAGTGCATGCTGCCAAGATGACACAAGAGCGATGCACCCACCTCAGTAACAGACCGACATGGATCATGAGTGTCTGGATCCCAAAACAGACCAAAACCGAACCAGACAGGAAGTCAGGATCCAGACACCATGCTCCTGACGTGAATCAAGACAGACCAAAGAGTGCATGGCAGGAAATACAACCAAAACTGTACGCTCACACAAAGACAGACAATGAAAGTTGACAGACTGACAGAGTGACAGGACCGTGACAATCATACCAACATGGTCTCATTAGTATTCATGGGTATTCACGCGTTGAGTGTGGTGCTAGTACATGTACAATGTCATTTGTTTGCAGAGATACTGAATGTAAAATATCATTGTATTGACATCTTGTAAAACCCTAAACCCTTTTATTACAGTTTAACTAGAGGTTGACTGAAATTGGATGTTGCCAATACCGATAACTAAGGTGGTGGAAAAGGCTGATAAATGATTAATCAGCCATTCATTTTTTTTTATTTTTTTTTTTTATTATTATTTTTTTTTTTATTGATTTATAGACTGTTAAAAAACAAATCTTAGTCTTTCCTTACCATGATGAGCACAGACATAGAGACTACAAGAGTGCAAAATAAATATAATCACAGTTGCAAATTATTAACCAAAATTCTAGTAATAACCATAAAAATTACGATTTGGTGCATAACGCAGGACTTCTGTACATATAAGTGCACCAGGGACTCTTACTTTGAAATGTTGGAGACTTGGTTCAGTTACAATGCTCTTTAAGTATTTACCAAATTAAGCTTTTTATAGCTTATATATTGATCAGATGAAGGGTTTTGTGCCTATATATATATATATATATATATATTTCACTGAAAGAGGTTTAATAAGGAATAATGTTTACTATTATCCAAAAGGGAGACACGATCTGTGTGCTGATGGGCTATGTTTCCATATAGTAAATTTTTTTCTTTTCATGCTCTTGCTTCAATTTAGAATACTTGATTTATTTAATCAAAATAACAAAATATGCATTGAAGTAAGGAAACAAATTTGGATGAATATTGTCATTGATGATTGTTTTTATTTCACCAAGTTGTTCTAACTGAAACATCCTCAAGCAGTAACCACAGAGGAACATGGAGGAATAAAACAAATTTCGGCAGCTATCGGCATCGATTTTTGCCTTTCAGATGGAAAACATTTATACATATAAATGATGCGATCCAAAGTGCATATGAACAGCGGTGAAACACTTTCTTATGATGTGTTACATTCATACGAGCAGACAGAGAAGTAAGTTTGAAGTAAGTTTGGAGCAGAAGAAATAGAAATAAACCTTGTGTAAATTGTCAGCTTTATGCTAAGCTAAAATGCTATTTCTAGACATTTTACATGCACATGTTACCAGGCACGATCATATATTTTTGTCAAGAAAATTCATGTTGGATCATAATTTCTTTTTTTATAGTAAGACCTTTGATATTAGGGCAAAAATCATATTCTTGATAATAAATTTTGTATTGTTTCCCTGTAAAAATATCTAAAAACCCTTAAAACAACATCAATTAGATTAATCTTGTTTTAGAAACAACACTGCATTAGATATTTAGGTTTTTCAGGGAATGTATTTTTAACATGTGTATTTTGTCTTAATGTACTGGCAGAGTTTTTATAGTCAAAACAAGTGAAAAAATCTACTAGTGCTGAAGAAGTAATCCAAAGTATTTAGAATACATTACTGACCTTGAGTAATCAACGGAATATGTTACAAATTACATTTTACAGCATGTATTCTGTAATCTGTAGTGGAATACATTTCAAAAGTAACCCTCCCAAACCCTGGATTTGCGTACATCAATGGCCGAGAAGGATTTTATTAAAATAATTTTCTCACCTTTATGCCATTCCACATGTGTATGACTTTCTTTCTTCTGCTGAATACAAAGATTTTTAGAAGAATATCTCAGCTCTGTAGTTCCATTCAATGCAAATGAAAAAGGACACATAATATAAACCACATAAAGGCAGCATAAAAGTAATCTATAAATAATCCATATCGTAAGAGTCGATATGATAGGTGTGGGTAAGATATAGATCAATATTTAAGTACTTTTTTACTATAAATTTTCCTCCCTGACCAGTAGGTGATGATATACATGAGGAATGCAAATCGACAAAAACAAAAGAGGAAGAATGTGAAAGTGGATATTTATAGTAAAGGACATAAATATTGATCTGTTTCTCACTCACACCTATCATTTAGCTTTTAAAGATATGGTTTAAACCAATGGAGTCATATGGATTACTTTTATGCTGCCTTTATATGTTTTTTGGATCGTCAAAGTTCTGGCCACCATTCACTTGCATTGTGTGGACCAACATAACTGTGATATTTTTCAAAAAATCTTCATTTGTGTTCAGCAGAACAAAGAAAGCCATACACATCTGGGATGGCATGAGGGTAAGTAAATTATGAGAACATTTTAATTTTTGGGTGAACTATCACTTTAACTAACACTGTTTATGAAAGTATTTTTATATTTATTGAGCTATGATGTTAATTAAATTCAGCCATACAATGAGAGCAAATTATAATACTTTTATTAGTCCAATCTGGATGTCACGTTTACACAAATATGCAATTAAAAAAATCTTTCTCAACAAACTTTCTCCATCATTTACTGATAAATGGAAGTCCTGCTATGTGATTGTGTCTCAGCACTGAACTCATTCACCTCTAGCAGTATCCTCGAAAAGGTTCCGGTAAATTTCTGTTCCGACCGGTTGTCAGAAGACTCATAAAGATTTGTACATCTCTAAAGCTCTACTTGCATACAAATTTTATGTTTTAGATGCTGTCAATACATTAATACTATACATTTCTGTATCTATCCAAACATGTACGAGTAAACCTTACGTACACATATTTACAAATTATAATGACATCACACTGAGCATACAGTGCATCCGGAAAGTATTCACAGTGCTTCACTTTTTCCACATTTTGTTATGTTACAGCCTTATTCCAAAATTTATTAAATTCATTATTTTCCTCAAAATTCTACAAACAATACCCCATAATGACAATGTGAAAGAAGTTTGTTTGAAATCTTTGCAAATTTATTAAAAATAAAAAAACGAAAAAAAAGAAAAAAAATCACATGTACATAAGTATTCACAGCCTTTGCCATGACACTCAAAATTGAGCTCAGGTGCATCCTGTTTCCACTGATCATCCTTGAGATGTTTCTACAACTTGATTGGAGTCCACCTGTGGTAAATTCAGTTGATTGGACATGATTTGGAAAGGCACACACCTGTCTATATAAGGTCCCACAGTTAACAATGCATGTCAGAGCACAAACCAAGCCATGAAGTCCAAGGAATTGTCTGCAGACCTCCGAGACAGGATTGTATCGAGGCACAGATCTGGGGAAGGGTACAGAAAAATTTCTGCAGCATTGAAGGTCCCAGTGAGCATAGTGGCCTCCATCATCCGTAAATGGAAGAAGTTTGGAACCACCAGGACTCTTCCTAGAGCTGGCCGCCCGGCCAAACTGAGCGATTTGTGGAGAAGGGCCTTAGTCAGAGAGGTGACCAAGAACCCGATGATCACTCTGACAGAGCTCCAGCATTTCTCTGTGGAGAGAGGAGAACCTCCCAGAAGAACAACCATCTCTGCAGCACTCCACTAATCAGGCCTGTATGGTAGAGTGGCCAGACAGAAGCCATTCCTCAGTAAAGGCTCAGTAGGCACATGACAGCCCGCCTGGAGTTTGCCAAAAGGCACCTGAAGGACTCTCAGATCATGAGAAACAAAATTCTCTGGTCTGATGAAAGAAAGATTGAACTCTTTGGCCTGAATGACAAGCGTCATGTCTGGAGGAAACCAGGCACTGCTCATCACCTGGACAATACCATCCCTACAGTGAAGCATGGTGGTGGCAGCATCATGCTGTGGGGATGTTTTTCAGCAGCAGGAACTGGGAGACTAGTCAGGATCGAGGGAAAGATGAATGCAGCAATGTACAGAGACATCCTTGATGAAAACCTGCTCCAGAGCGCTCTGGACCTCAGACTGGGGCAAAGGTTCATCTTCCAACAGGACAACGACCCTAAGCACACAGCTATGATAACAAAGGACAATGGGACAACTCTGTGAATGTCCTTGAGTGGCCCAGCCAGAGCCCAGATTGAACCCGATTGAACATCTCTGGAGAGATCTGAAAATGGCTGTGCACCGACGCTCCCCATCTAACCTGATGGAGCTTGAGAGGTCCTGCAATTACGAATGGGAGAAACTGCCCAAAAATAGGTGTGCCAAGCTTGTAGCATCATACTCAAAAAGACTTGAGGCTGTAATTGGTGCAAAAGGTGCTTCAACAAAGGATTTCAAACAAACTTCTTTCACATTGTCATTATGGGGTATTGTTTGTAGAATTTTGAGGAAAATTCTCAAATTCAGTTTTGGAATAAGGCTGTAACATAACAAAATGTGGAAAAAGTGAAGCGCTGTGAATACTTTCTGGATGCACTGTATACACCAAATGTAGGATACTGAAACCATCTTACATTTTGAAGGCACTGTGATATGGCAGCACACATTTCATTGCCTCTGTAGGACCTGCTCCTTCCCTGCAACACACTCCATGTCATGTTCCACTTATCTCTCACACACAACAGAGATACAGCAGATACTTTTATATGGAGCACTTGCTTCATAAGGAGTCAAGTTAAATGAAGCATAACATTAAAGCATGGCTATTATGATGTGAGAAGAGTAAAGATAAAAAGTGAAGACATTTCAGAATGTCAGAAGTCGCCATGGTCATTTGAAATATTGGAACTAATGAGCATCTGGAGTGACAAGCACAAAGCCGGTTTGAAGATCACAGAGTACTACTTTAATCTCACTTTTAATTTTGGCATAATGTCATTACATCCTTTTCTCTCCCTCTGTAGGTCCAAACACCTATGACGATGCAGCTGCTTACATCCAAGCACAATTTGAAAGCAAGAACCGCTCGCCTAACAAGGAGATCTACTGTCACTTGACCTGCGCCACGGATACAGGAAACATCCAGGTGGTGTTCGATGCTGTCACTGACATCATCATCGCCAACAACCTGCGAGGCTGCGGCTTGTACTGAGGCCCGCCCTTTCCCTCTTGAGCCACTTCTTTGGAAATGATTATTATTGAAAATGCAAGTTGGTAAATAATGATAACGATAATTTTAAAATAGGCATATACAAATATATAAATATATTATATATATGAAATGTTTTTAGTTTGTCTTTCAAAGAGCTGCCAACAGAACTGATTTCTTATAGAAACCCAGCCTTTATGGTTTTAGAACAAAGTTGGGACCTTTT
The DNA here is from genome assembly GCF_019703515.2 of Myxocyprinus asiaticus. Taxonomy (NCBI): domain Eukaryota; kingdom Metazoa; phylum Chordata; class Actinopteri; order Cypriniformes; family Catostomidae; genus Myxocyprinus; species Myxocyprinus asiaticus. Next base: position 23,159,214 of record NC_059361.1, on the reverse strand, counting down.
TGTGCGTTTCATTTGGTCGTCATTTTGTTTTCCTTTGCTGTTGTATGTTTTGTTATCCCCTGTACTCCACTGTGTCTTTGTTTTGACTAAACAACCCTCATTTTTTGGAGAAATGTCTTTGCTTTGTATTTTTTTTTTTTTTAATGTTGATGTCATTTTATTTATATTTATTGCACAAATATCAGTCAGGGGGATGACCTGTACATGTTTGCTTGGGAATATGAATTTACTTTGATGATAATGTGACGATGAAAATCAGTGACAGCTAAATCCATGGCTTAGGCAGTTTTGCTAGATTTGAGCACTACAGTTAGTCAGTTGATTTTTGTTGCAGCCAAACAGCAGTTGTAGTGATCACATATTAATTCCAGCTGTTTAATATCGTAGAGAATGGAAACACCCAGGATTGCACCACCAGGCTTTTTATTGTATGTTCTTATGTCTCAGCCCATCCCCGTCACTTCCGTAGGTCAGCTCTCTGGGTCGTGTTTATCTCTGGGGAAGGGCCCGCTCCGCTCATGGCCTCTCAAACCAGTCCAATGATCGCAAGTGTCATATCAGTGCCAACCTTCTGAGAATGACGTGTCTAGGAATAGTACTAGCAACACTAGGTTACTGTAATGAAAAGTTAGTAACATTGTCATGTAAGGGACTTTTACTTGTTTTATTGTTGTTGATTACTTTATTAAGTTATTTATTGATCATCTGTCCCACACACTTCCTTACTACACCTCCTCCATTCTTCTACCTCTTGTCCTTTGTTAAACTTACCTGTTCATTCCTTCACTTCCCTAGGTTTTCCATTTTAGTTGGCTGGGTAAATGGAGTCCCCTGTCACTGATAGCATGACCCCTCAGCCTTTGTATAAAGAAACAGCTAACTGCTTCACATAGCTAATGGTGCAAAAATAAAGAATAAAACCTTAAAAAAAGAAGAAGAAAAAAGAGGAAATAATGGAATAGATAGCCGCAACAAAAAGAGGGCATCATGTGGGCAGGGTGGTGGTGGGGAGGGTGGGGGGGGGGGGTTGGTAGATGTGGGCTTAGGGAAACGGTATCCTGACCAATGATGTGCAGGAATGCAGACAGTCTTTGTAGAAAGCTGTAGATCATCCAGTTCTAGAATCTTTACAAGTAGAAATAAAACTGAAATTGAAAAAAAAAAAGAAAAAATGGATGACTATGACAATAATAACAAATGATGATGACGAAGACGTTGATGATGATAACAATACCAATATCAGTGATTATTCTGTAATATTATTAAAGGTATACTTCTTGTGCTTTGTAGCTACAAAACTTTTTTTTCTCTCTCCCCCTTTTTAAAAAAAATTTTTTTTTGCAAGGGTTCCTGTGATCCACTCTTGAACTGTTCTTACTGACTTACCCATGTTGATGTTGATGAACTGTACCGATTCTTTTTGCCTGTTCGCCCGGCGTTGCAATGTCTTTACTTAGCCTGAATTACAGTATATGTATTGATTTTTTTATTTGTTTTTTTGAAAGAACCACTTTTTGGTGGCATGGCCCCGCCCCCGGTGCTGGAGAGGGCTGGGCTGCGCACTGCTGTACAGATTCATGCGCTTTCTCTTGTTTGTTTTTTTTGAGAAATGTACTCGAACACCTTCCAGGTCTGCATAGAAAAGCACAGCTCTCACTTATCACACGTAGATTTGGAAAGATGTATCTCTCCTCCCTCTCTGCCTTCTCAGTTTAAATGCAATGAAAAGATAAAAAACTGTACAATTACCTACACCACTTTTGATTTTTACTCTCCTTCCCTTCTTTTTTTAATCCTTTCTTTTTCTCTCCATGTGAATGCTTTTGTGCTGCTTTTTGTCCCTCTTCTTTAGTGAATGGTTGTTCTTTCATGTGGGATGTTCGTGCTGGAAAACCAATCGAATGTAGTGTTTACATTAAAAGCCACAGTTTTCATGACTTCAACCCGGAGCATTTTGGCTTTTATTGTTATTCATAACTGTTTATAGTGTTGCTTAAATCTTAAGTGTGTAATTTCTGTGTCACTGGTGTCGCTAAATGGAATTGCAAAAAAAAACAAAAAAAAAAAAAAAAAACACACTTATCAAACATATACCTTAAAACAACCCCCCACCTTTCATTGGCTGTACAAACTGACAGTGCCACCCCAAACTCACACCACTGGTCGAGCCAATGTTGCGGTGTCGGTCTGGATGGGCCGCTGAAAACAAACAGAGGAATGTTTTGATCTTATAGGAATCTTATAGTTGTCTGCATATTAAGCTGGGATGCGAGAACGAGATTTTAACATCGAAAATATTACACATCAGCTTTAAAGATATAGTTCACCCAAAAATGAAAATTCTCTCATCAATAACTCACACTCATGCCATCCCAGATGTGTATTATTTTCTTCCTTCTGCTGAACACAAATGAAGATTTTTAAAAGAATATCTTAGCTTTGTAGGTGCAAGTGAATGGTGATCAGGCCTTTGAAGCTCCCAAAAGGAGATAAAGTCAGCAAAAAAGTAATCCATTCGACTCCAGTGTTTTAATCAATGTCTTCTGAAGCAATTTAGTTGGTTATGGGTGAGAACAGACCAAAATATAACTTCTTCTTCCCTGTACATCTTGTCATTGCAGTCTCTAGGCATGATCATGATTTCAAGCTTGATTACACTTCCTAGTGCTTGACGCATGCACAGAGCTCTAGATGGCGCTACAGGAAGTGTAAACAAGCTTGCAATTATGATCACCAAGGAGACTGCTGTCAAGATGTACAGTGAAAAAGGAGTTACATTTTGGACCTACAGAGTTTAAATATTCTTCCAATAATCTTAATTTGTGTTCTGCAGAAGAAAAAAAGTCATACACATCTGGGATGTCATGGAGGTGAGTAAATGATGAGAGAATTTTTGGGTGAACTATCCTTTTAAGTGTATCGTCATTTATATATTACTCTGTGCACACAACAATGTTACCCAGGACTTTCCTCAATTTATAGGCTCTAAGATGGATTATGGCACCAATGAGGCAATAGAGGTACCAGCAGAGTTCTGCCAGCTGAGGATATGAAAATGTCTTCAGCTCAGATGCATGTTTTCCATTAGAACACCTTAAACCAATGCTTTAAGAACTCAAAGGGATAGAAACTGAAATGACAGTCAATCATCACATGATAAAATGTCCAGGAAATTGTAAAGCACCCTCACCCAAATCTCTGCTCAATAAATTAAAAAAAATATCATAGCTCAATTGTCTGTAGTGAGCTGTAAGCTGGTCTGTTTTAGGGCAAGGCAGACTGTAGCTCCACATACTACAACCTAATCAAAATATGTGTTACATACACTACAAATGCTGTTTACTTGAAGCTGCTACAACGTGGCATCATAGAATATAAATTGAGGAAAATAGAGGAAGTACAGTTGAATCTCAAAGGAAATAATTATGTATCTCTGTGCCTCTTAAGTGTGTTTTAGTCAGACAGTGATGAATAGAGTAGAGGGAGATACTCAGTCACTCTGCACCACAGCATCAAAAGAGGAAGGGCCACTTTGTGCCAGTCTGATTGGATTGTAATTGCAATGAGAGTTTCACATGTGGAAAGAGAGAGAGAAAGAGAGAGAGAGAGAGAGAGAGAGAGAGAGAGAGAGAGAGAGAGAGAGAAAATGAGAGGAGTATGTAGATGTCTGTGTGTCCATAAGTGTTACCATAAGAGGATGTAATGCAGTGTATGTTTGGAAACTGAGTGGTAATTCTTATCGACTGACCACCCAACTCAAAACAAAGGCTTAATATAGCTAGAGTGGTGAAGGGCAGTTCCTCAGTGAACATTTAGATTTACACTAAGTTCTCCTGTTAGAAACAACAGAAATGTATGTATATGGACAGTAAACCATATATATGTATATATGTATATATTCGTGTGTATATATATATATATATATATATATATATATATATATATATATATATATATATATATATATACTGTATACTGTATACAGTTTGCATATTCCCATAGTTTACATACAGTAATTTTACAGGCTATTGTTATTGTTTTCATCAAATAACATACCTTAGCTTTTATGTGGCTTGAATCAAGGAAAAAAACGAGAATGAGAACGAAAATGTAGTGTTGGAAGATGCCTTTTCTAATCTAAATCATTCTTCTCCCTCTTCTGGTGGTGATGGGTAATGACTTTTCTTCTGGCCCCTGAACACAAGCACAAGTCCATAGGCTTACATTGTGCCAGGCTCATGAGGGTCAAGCCAGCACCAATAGGCCTACTGCAAAACTGATACATAGACCCAATAAAGACATTTGTGCAAGTATAATTAAATAGAGCTATTAAAATATGTATCAATCAATATTCAAATATTACACTGATGTACACACAGTTAGTCATACTGTAATTGCTCTAAATAACTGTAATATATGTAGACTGAGTGATTGCAAACATGTCAACATTACAGGGTTAAATGATCAGATTCTCTTTCAATTTTCTTAATTGCAAAGTGCAAAGCTAACCGTGAATCTCATGACCTGAACCGTTATGTCTAGTTCCCCATTTTATTCTCTGTGATGCTGAAGTATTTTGGACCTCGTAGCCACACAATGATGAGTCAGTGTAGTGTCTTGGTATGCCATAAAATTCAATCACAGGACCTTGTCCCTGTCAGCTATTTTCCACAAACACACAGATACAAACATACACAAACAAACACACACTAACTTATAGTGCAGCACCACTGTCTGCCTGTTGCTAGGAGACAGTCTGGTGCAGATTTCTTCAGCATGCAATACCCAATGCATTCATCAATGGTAGTTTTATGTATTTTGTCACACATTTTATAGTGTGAATTTGTTATTTCACACTGAATGAAACCAGTGCAGTAATTTAAAATATCTGTTGCTGAAGGGTAAACTAACATTATGCATTAGACATTGGTTTTAGCCATTGTGCTATGAGAGTGTTGTATAAAGTATCCATTTGTCATACTTGAGTAAAAGTAAAGATAACTTCATGGAAATTGACTCAAGTAAAAGTTAAAGTAGCTCATGAGAAAATGACTTAAGTAAAAGTATTAAAGTAGCTGATATTAAATTTACTTAAGTATCAAAAGCACAAGTAAATTGCATAAATTACGGAACAGTTCATGAAACCCATGGCAACTTATTTGATTGGTGGTGCTTAACATTTACTCACCCTCATGCCATCCCAGATGTGTATGACTTTCTTTCATCTGCAGAACACATACAAAGATTTTTAGAAGAATGTCTCAGCTCTATTGGTCAATTCAATGCAAGTGAATGGTGGCCAGATATTTCAAGCTACAAAAAGCACATTAAGGGAAATTGCATAATTTCCCTTAAAGTTATCCATACTATTACAGTGGTTAAATCCATGTTCTCTGAAGTGATTCAGTTGGTTCAACTGGCCTACATAACAGCGATATTCTTCTGCTAATCTTTTTTTGTTTGTGTTCTGCAGAAAAAAAATCTTGATCATCCAGAAAACATTTGTTACCACATACTTTAGCATAAATGTGCTACAAAGCAAATATAACACTTTAGCAACCACCAGAAAACTAATTTTGCTTAGGCAAAGTCCATTCACATCTTCATAAAATATCAAAATAAATATTGTTGGACATTTTCATGAGCGCCGGTAATTATTCATACACATCATACCTTGTTTAAATGTAAAATGTTAATGCATGTGATTGACATTTAGATGAACAGGTCTCCTGGAAATGCGGGAGACTGATCACACATAACTTCATCATTTAACAGCTTTCATAATGTTTAAACCTAAACGTATCAAATTAATTAGTCAAAATAAATTAAAAAATTAAAAAATAAATTAAAAAATATATATTATTTAACTCACATGAGCAGTTTCTTGTCTTCCCAGTGGAGACAGATGACAGAACGTAATCTGGCACGCGCTTCGCTTGTGATTTTGATTCAGATTCGTGATTTGCAAAACGATTCATTCAGACTGCTTTTTGAATTTTTTTTGTTCAGTTCAAAGGAATCAAATTTAAAAGATTAGACTCGATGATTCTTTCAACAAATCACACATCACTATCACCCATCTGCATGCATTTTTGCACGTAAAGCTGTTATTTTTTTTGCGGTGTTCAGTCAAGTATCAATTTCTCTTCAAAATGTAGTGAAGTAAAAGTAAAAGTCCAAAGAAATATTTATACTCAAGTAAAGTACAAATATATATATATATATATATATATATATATATATATATATATATATATATATATATAAACTATACTTAAGTACAGTAACGAAATATTTGTACTTTGTTACTATACATCTCTGTGTGTGTGTGTGTGTGTATGTATACAGCTCTGGAAAAAATTAAGAGACCACTGCAACATTATCAGTTTCTCTGGATTTCCTATTTATAGGTATGCGTTTGAGTAAAATTAAATTTTTCGTTTTATTCTATAAAGTACAGACAACATTTCTCCCAAATTCCAAATACAAATTTTGTCATTTAGAGCATTTATTTCCATCTTCCTCTTGATTACATTCCAGAGGTTTTCAATGGGGTTCAGGTCTGGAGATTGGGCTGGCCCAATGACAGGGTCTTGATCTGGTGGTCTTCCATCCACACCTTGATAACCTTGATTCATGCATCCATCACAAAGACGAATTATCACCGATCCTCCACCTAGTTGTCTAATGGTCAGACGGAGACCTGGACAGGCCTTCAAGCCACAGTGTTTCAGACCCACTGTGAAATTTGGTGGAGGATCGGTGATGATCTGGGGGTGCTTCAGCAAGGCTGGAATCGGGCAGATTCGTCTTTGTGAAGGACGCATGAATCAAGCCACGTACAAGGATATCTTGGAAGAAAACTTGCTTCCTTCTCCTCTGACAATGTTCCCCAACTCTGAGGATTGGTTTTTCCAGCAGGACAATGCTCCACACTACACAGACAGGTCAATCAAGGTGTGGATGGAGGACCACCGGATCAAGACCCTGTCATGGCCAGCCCAATCTCCGGACCTGAACCCTTTTGAAAACCTCTGGAATGTGATCAAGAGGAAAATGGATGGCCACAAGCCATCAAACAAAGCCGAGCTGCTTGAATTTTTGCACCAGGAGTGGCATAATGTCACCCCACACCAATGTGAAAGACTGGAAGAGAGCATGCCAAGACGAATGAAAGCTGTGATTGAAAATCAAGGTTATTCCACCAAATATTGATTTCTGAACTCTTCCTAAGTTAAAACATTAGTATTGTGTTGTTTAAAAATTTTTATGAACTTGTTTTCTTTGCATTATTTGAGGTATGAAAACACTGCATCTTTTTTATTATTTTGACCAGTTGTCATTTTCTGCAAATAAATGCCCTAAATGACAATTTTATTTGGAATGTGGGAGAAATGTCATCAGTACTTTATAGAATAAAACAAACATTTTCATTTTACTCAAACACATACCTATAAATAGTAAGCCCAGAGAAACTGATAATTTTGCAGTGGTCTCTTAATTTTTTCCTGTATTGTTTAATTGCTGTAAACAAACATTGCAATTCTACGCATAGAATGTCACAGCAAAACAAAATATGCTTTAAAATCGAGACTTTTTAATGTCTTTGCTTGGGTCTCTCAAAACTTTTCATGCAGTTTATATGACCTCATATTACTTGAGAGATTACATTTCATAACTAGATTTAAACTGCATTAATATTTACACTTATAATTAAAAAAAAATTGTCTTTGTAATATCATACAAATTAATTTGTCACATCATATTACCATTTAAGTGCATATAACTACCAAATGCTGATTTGAAAAACAAAAAAACTGGTGACCTGTCACAGCAGTACAATTTACTCTCCCTCACACATCCAAACACGTTGTAGGCCTAACCTAAAATCTTCATTTTGAGAAAAACATTTAATCTTTGTCAACTACACAAGAGCATCCTGTAAACAAAGCATGATTTGTAACGCCATAACAGACTTTTGTGTGATGATTTTACTCGAGTTATAAGGAAATTATAACAAGAACAGAAAGGACGAAAATGAACTACAGCAGTAAACACGTGACCAAGCTCGCCCTCTTGTGGACAAAAGAGCAACCGAAACACCATCAACTCAGACCTCACTGCCTGTGACATTGCCTCTTTATCTTCTCATTTCCTTATACAAAGAAGACCTGCATAGAAGTCGTAAGTCACTAAAATAAAGAACGTTAAATGTTCGTTGACGCGGTCACTTTGCTGTAAATGTCTGATGACATAATTATTTGGCCTATTCAGTTAAGTCAGCGTGACATGAAGAAACACTTTCTGTCCACTCTGAAATAAACAGACCATCACATAACAAGTCTTCAGCTCAAACGAAGCAAAAATAACAACACTGAACAGACGCTCGGGTTTCAGGCGGGAAAAATAATTCCCGCCTGAAATCTGAGCGTCAGTTCAACTGTAGTTATTTTGCTTTGTCTCACTGAGCGAGTCGACTCGGCTGGGCAGACTGACTGACTGACACTGATGCCAAACCCTGGAGGTCTCGCCGCCTGACCTTGCGGCACCCCTTTTGGTTTCCTCGAGGCAAGCGTCCAGCAGCGACCACTGTCACCCGCAGTTTACGTGCACTGCGCGTGAGAACCGGGAGAGCCGAGGAGATTCGGTAACACCATTAATCATCTCAGGCGCTGACACTGCTGTTGATTCTCAGTCACTGACGTCGCTTAGCGCAGCCTAATAACTAGTTTGTGTAAATACAGAACGCAGACGTGAATTCCTACAGACTTCTGCATCAGTTAAATGTTTGTTGATAGTAGACAGACAGACAGACAGAGAGACACGGACGGACAGACATACAGAGAGAGAGAGATGGACGGACGAACAGACAGACAGAGAAAGAGACACACAGACAGATGGACGGACAGATAGACAGACAGACAGAGAGATAGATGGATGGATGGACGGACAGGCAGACAGAGGTGCAATTTCTCTTTCACTGCCAACAATGTAAAGAAAAAAGGAACATTTATATGAATACATTTACAAACAACATAAACAACTTCACAACCATGACAGAACAAGAAAAAATGAAAATAATACTTGGAGAGGGACACACAGCAGCATTGGCTGCTAGATCCGTTGTAGTGTGTCACAGCCTGAGAGAGAGTGGGAGTCAGGCACTCAGTGCTAATTCGGACAGACATAACTAAAGTGCTTGGGGTGTTCATATGGGATTTCTACGTATGATTAAAATACTCAAGCAGCATTATCACAACATCCCTTCTCGTATCCATTTTAATAGCAAAGTTCCTTTTATAGTGATGTACAGCTTTCGAATATTGAATACATTTTGAGATGAGTTTGAAGTGCATTTTATGTTGATGCATGTAGCGAAATAGTGCAGGTATTAAGATAAAATGTTGATTTAGTAATTAGAGAATTTCTTTTTTTAGTTAAGAACCCTGACCAGGGGCAACCTGGCCATAGGGAGAACTGGAACTTTTCACGGTTGGCCGACCGTGAAACGGGGCCAAACTTGCCGCGATAAACTGAAACGGCCGCTGCGTTATGCCGAACATGACTGCTTTCACCATCTGAGCAAAAATCATGGTTTTGATACAATTAACCATGGTTTTAAAACAGTAATACGTTAGTTTCCATGTAGTAACCATGATTTTACTATATAGTGTAACCATGACAGTAACCATGTTGATTTTGTGGTTACTATGATTTAACCACAAATAACATGGTTAAACTATGGTTACTGAGGTACCACCATTATTTTTTATTAAGGGCAAACTTGTTGAAGTGTTTATCAACTGGAGTATTCTTTGGATTTGGCAGTAATATATATATATATATATATTTTAACAAAGCAAATACTGAACCGTACCGAAATCGTGACCCTAAAACCGTGATACAAACCGAACCGTGAGAAATTTGAACCATTACACCCCTAATCGATCAATCGATAGATAGATAGATAGATAGATAGATAGATAGATACAGTAGATAGCTTTGTTTCACAGTGAGAGTCAAGCCTAAATATCATCAACATCTCAGACCTCTTACATGATATAATGCTCTTGTATAAGGTTATGGTTTTGTTTACTGTCATCTTTTCTCCACTAAATGCTCAGACTTCCAGAGCTATGTTTAGCTTCTTCACAAAAATTGCTGGCAGGCTTTTAAATCACATTGTTATCTCGACAGCACCTGAGCTTCATTCAGTGTGCAGAGTGAGACACACATCAACAAAGCCAAACTTGTATAGTCAGCAGAGCTATTATGTGTCTGACTTTTTTGCCTGATGCAATTTAATATTTAATATCATACGTGAACAAAAGGTTACCCTTCTTACATTATCAAATCAACACATCACTGCATCGGTTCAAGAGGTATAATATATGGGGGATTTCTTGATCGGTTGTTTATGCATGCTTTTAGTGCAGCTTCTAGTGAAACTGAGGTGCAGAACTGCTGAGAACTACACACAAGAAAGTCAACAACTTTTTCCTGTTCTAGTCCACACAGAAATGGCAAAAGAATATTTTCTACCTAAGTTTTCAACTGACCCCTGAGTGCAAGTTTATTTATAGTGGTAAAGCCTTCTTTGTCCATTCAGCTGAAACCTATTGGAACAGACACCTAGCATCTAGACTGCGAGCACTCTATCAAAATGGGTCTCTGATGGTAACCACAGAATATTTCATTAATTAATGAGCGTTATGTGGTGCTATTAAAGCACTCACACGCCCCATTTGGCCTAAAGCACAGCCTTTTAACACATTAACTCACCACAGATCTCAATCTGATGCATGAGAAAGAGACAGAGAGAAAAACAGAGACAAGCTAAAACTCATCACATGCAGTCTACAAGGAGTCATATCTGTGCAGAAATGGTACAAAATATCCCAACAAATACTGCTGTCTCTTACACTTTAAGGTCCTTTTCAATTTGCAATAGTTGTTTGGAGTGAGGTAATACAATATAATGTAGTTCAATTCATACACTATGCGTCTCATCCACGGTGGCCACATTTAAAAATTCGAAAAGAGCTCTGTTACATATCGAACACTGATTCTAATGGCCCACTGCTCTAATGCAGGCATACAAAACAATTTCAGTGTTGTTAATATGAGGACGTACGTTAGTGGGCTAAGGGAATATGCGCACCCAGTAATTTCTGCTAATGGGTACTAAACTAATAATTGCTTGGATAATGTACATTTGTGCATGTGCCTCTACCAACACTTCATACACAATACACTTCTTCCTTTACAAATATAATGTAGTTAAAATGATCATTTTGCAGATATATTTTACAAGTTTATACTGGTACTACAATTAATTCAAAATTAAACTGGGTGTGGATTATACCAATAAATTTCCATCTGACAGATTTTCTACAGTTACTGAGAACGCATTGCTATCATCTTTAATGTGTCTTGAACAGATGGGTGCGTTTAATGTCATGGTAATAAAGAATGTAAGATGCTTTGCCCAATGAAGAAACAGATGAAGTTTTAAAAACAAACCTCACTTATCAAACTATATTGTATCTCATATACTTGTTACTGTAATGTTGTACAAACAGCAATATTCTGACAGTTGAAATGCTTAAAACATGTTAAAATTCACACGATAACTGTGGTAAGCCACACAAAAGTGATGAAATTGGTCTACTATCAGACAGGGCTTGGAGGCCTTTGGATATTTCTGGGACTGTGTTTACTTCCCCATTCTCTGTCTCTTTTCTCTTCCTCCTCATTTGTCCTGAGGGAAGTTGCAGCTTCAAAACCTGCAAAATAAAGAAAGACATGTCTCAACACCCAAGTATTTACAACAGATGTTGTAATAGACTCATCTACCCAAGAACACATTAAAATCATTTGGAATAGGCAACATGGTCTGGTGAGAATTCGTCACAATACTACGAAATGGCAAATTCGTACCAATTCGTATCGAAAATGTACAACTTCATCAACCAATCACATACGCTTCACAAAGGTTTTTTCTATCTATCTATCTATCTATCTATCTATCTGTCTGTCTGTCTGTCTGTCTGTCTATAAATATATATCTGTCTGTCTGTCTGTCTGTCTGTCTGTCTGTCTGTCTGTCTGTCTGTTTGTCTATCTATCTACCTGTCTGTCTGTCAGTTTGTCTGTCTATAATGCTTTCTCTTTCTTTTTGTGCACATTTCTTTATCTTGGGTGGATTACAAACAGATGTGGATGTCTCAAAAAGTAGCCTACATAGGAGCAAAAATAAAAATCCGCATCCGGTCTAATTACACCTGAGGAAAATTGTCTAAAAAATAAATAAATAAAACAATAACAAAAATACTGAAGGTGATGCGTTTATAAATACAATACCTCTTTCACAGGTAACAACTTCAACCTCTCTGTACCTAATAAAGACTTTGAGAGCGGAAAACGACAGAGCATCTCGCTTAGATCTCACAGAAAGAAGCTGCGAGCTTTGAGAAGTTGTGGTGTATTTAACGCCTGCGCACACACGGACGATAGTGGAGAGAATTGTGAATGGGGGGAGTATTTTGGGTGTACAGTCGTAAGTCGGACTCCGAGGAGCCAGGAAGTAACTGTGAGCCATGCAGCTCATGAGACGGATAAAGCAGAGCGAGCGAGCGTCTGTTGTCAGCAGTCGGAGATCACACGCGCGAGAGTGAGGAAGAACAACAGGCAACTGCAAATTAGTGCCAAATCTATTGCAGTGGGGCTCAGCGACCCCACAGGAGGCGAAATCCGAGGGAGAAGAGGGAGCTTTTGTATTTACAAGAACACAAATATACCACTCTCAGAGTCAGCTCACTGCAACACACTCCATCACAAGAAGAAAAAGACGGAAGCAAATAAGAGCGGGACTGGAGAGTTTCAAGGCAACGCTTCTCTCTTTGCAACTTTAGACAGATACAAAATAAAAAAATTGATCAAATCGCGTTCAAGATGCCTCGGGTGGTCCCGGATCAGAGGAGCAAGTTCGAGAACGAGGAGTTCTTCAGGAAACTCAGCCGCGAATGCGAGGTGAACTCGATTCATTTGAGACATTTGATCAAGTGGCGGAAACAAAGTTGCATCTCTCTTGCTCGCGTGACATGAAAACAAGCGTGTCATTGCCTTTAAAATCAAAATGCGTTTAAAATTAAGATTAATATCAATTTGCATATGAAATGTTCACTTTAATAACAATTTGTTCGTTTTCTCAATAGTTTCCTGCAAATATAGCTCATAAGTTTGGTGTTAATGCTCTACAAATAAGTTCGCCACTTGTTCCTAAAAGTGAAATTACTCCAAAGAAACTTTCATGACTAGACTGAATGTTCTCTTATTTTTCCATCCCTGTTTACAGATTAAATACACCGGTTTCCGAGACCGACCGCATGAGGAGAGGCAAGCCCGCTTTCAGAACGCGTGCCGTGACGGCCGCTCAGAGATAGTGAGTACATGCACCTCACAAAACAAACGATTTACTAGCAGCCATTTATCAATCCAAACGTCAATGTTGGTAACTTTTTATAAATGCATTAACATGATTAGGTATCCGGAACTGGATGTGTTATCACCCAAAACTATGTTCAAAATACTTCCTCAGTGATGAGCGCAAAACACAGCAGAAATCCTTTTTTGATCAATTTCATAATGCTGTCGATATTTAGGTTGTATTAAATTCATTAAATTACTAATGAAGAATCAAACCATGTTTAAACATAGTGTGCCTCTGTCTAATGGGTGGAGATTTTAGTCTAATTTTACAGCCCCTTCAAAAATACTGTGTTCATTTAGTGCTAAATGTTCTCATTTAGACTTCCTTCAACAAGAGACTCTCGTGTTTATTTTATTAATATTGTTGTTATTATTTTTAAGAATATGTTAGAATTTTTAGAACAATTTAGATTGTGGCATACCCAGTTTTTCTATTACTATATTGAGAGGCTTGGTCATCTTTTTGTTTTAATGTCATGTCCTCGGAGTTCTCTTGAGATAGATTTAACTGTCCTCAATATTCCTAATAATAGAAATAATAGGTCAGACACAACTGTTACAATGTTATAAATACATATTCGGAAATTATTATTATTATTATTATTATTATTATTATTAATACATGAGATAGATGCTCCAGTTAGAATGTATTTCAATATGGCTTTTCTATTTGATGTAATTTTTTTCTGTTTGCAAATTATATTTTAAGGCAGTATTTCATCATAGAAGAAGAAGAAAAAAAAGAAAAAAACCTGCAGAAAAAAACAAAAAAAAAAAAACATAATAATTGATTTACCAGTGGCATAATGAACAAAGTTACTAAAACATTTCTAATTTAAACTGCAAATCGAAAAATTATTTTGTTTGACATTTTCTTTGTTTATTTTGTACACATTTATGATGAAACGTTTCTCACGTTTTCATGTAATTGCTAATGCAATTTTGCTGCATTGTGACTTGCACATGGTACACTATCCAAGTTCTCTAATCTGTCAAATGTGTTCATGTTTTGGCCTTATTTTCCTTAATGTCAACAAAAGATTAAATATGGAGGATTCACAGGCAAACATGTCTATTACAAAAATACAATGAGTAGCTTTCCTTATCTCTTTGTAATATGCACAGTACGAACACGGTGTTAGAGTGTTGTTTAATGGATTTTATAGTATCGCTATATTGTTCACATTAACTGTACAAATGTTTGTACTTGTGCATGTGAGTGAGAGAGAATAAGATATAGGTAATAACAGATATTAGAAGGCCAAAAGGTAAGAACCAATGAATCCACTTAAACTGATTTTAATATATTTTTTGCCAATATATTTATAAACCAATTAAAATGCATAAACAACTATATATAGTAAACAACAAAGGACAATTCTGCAACATAATTTAGCATAAAATCCTGTCTTTCTGTAGTCCATTCTCCTTGAGGACGTTATTGAATTATTATACCATAATTCAAAACCTTTACAGCAGTCCTGCTGCTATTAATGTAAGTGAGGGGCTGCATTTAAAACAATTTATTGATTTTGTACCCCTCTCTGTCTCTGTTATCTCTCTGTCACTCATTCACTCCTGCTTTCTTTCTCCTCTGAAACTCAGTTTGCTGCAGCCCAGTTTGCCATCAATGAGGGTTGGTAAAATAGAATCAGATGTGTGTAACTCAATACCTCAAATAGAGAAAATGATGACTTGGGTTTTTTTTTTCTTCTCTCTTTGCATTTGTGCCCCCCTCTTCCCTTCTTTTCCTGATGTTTTGAGCTCTGGCCTTGGCTCCAGGCTTTCTCTTCTTCTCTCTGATGTGAAAACAGAAATGACGGGCTGCATAATTTATGCTCGGGCCCGGCTTTCTTATCCTGTTTGTATTGATTTCCCTCTAAAAGGCTTTTGTGGCAACCGGCACCAACCTCTCGCTGCAGTTCTTCCCAGCCAACCTTCATGGGGATCAGCGGCAGGCACCCACCCGAGAATATGTGGACTTCGAGCGGGAGACGGGAAAGGTAGTTCTGACACTCTTTCTTTTCCTCTATTTGTAATTAATTCCTGTCCCCCTTTTAAAGGAGTAGTTCACCCAAAAATGAAAATTCTGTCATCATTTACTCATCCTCATGTTGTTCTAAACCTGAATGACTTTCTTCCGTGGAATACAAATGGAAATATTTGGCAGCAATTTAGCCTCAGTCACAATTTACTTGCACTGAATCTTTTTCCTTACTATGAAAGTGAATGGTGACTGAGGCTGTCAGTCCCTAACATTCTAACATCTCCACAGTATGTCACGGTATGTTTCGTGCCATGGTAAAAAGAAAGTGATTGAATGATGAGTAAATGATGACGGGATTTTCATTTTTGGGTGAACTATCCCTTTACACTCATCTTTTTCTCACTTGCTCCTCTCATATTTTTTGAATTAGATCATAAACAAATATACACTCTCTCATACAAATGCACATTATAAAGGGATAAAAGTGTTTTCCGTGTTGTGGTTACATCCCGGTGTAACATGCAACACTTTTGTGAAAACTTTTTGCTGGCTCCAAACAAAGCCACATACAAGATTTATGAAATCTGAAGAATGATTGGAAAGTCATTTATTTTTCTCTTTCCTCTCTTTTCCCTCCATTGCTCACAGCAAAGGAACTGTGTCACTTTTTTGAACCAGATTTAACCATGGTTTAGATGGGCAAAAGCCTTGATTTTCCATAATGATATGTTTCTCTCTCACTCATCTCAAGAAAAAACTTAACATTTGAAATATTACACTGCCGACAGCAAGAAAAACATTCTTTCGTGAATGAAACATGGCATGGGTTTCCATTTTATGTTGAAGTTTTTCAGTTTTATTTCTGTTGCAGTATTATTTCAGACACGCTCATTGGTTTTACATTTTTTGAATTGGTCTTTCAACAGCCCCCTCTTGTTTCTCTGGATTTAAGTAATGTATAGTCTACACGGCCTTCCTAAACCCATAATGATGTAAAATAAAACCATACTGCACTACAGTGTCTATGTTCCATTTTTAATCACAAATTAAACTATGTATCCATTTCTGTTATTCTAGTCAAAGCTGCCTATCAGAGGCCTATAACAAAGACCTTTCTACATGTCACTTCTATAAGGCCACTTTTATAAAGCGCATACATGCTGCACATTTTGTCTGAAATGCTGTAAATGTGACACATACATTCATAACTTTCATCTTCCATTATTGCATTGGTGTGAGATCATTAGGAGATCAAGGTCAAATGTGACATTCATTCCTTCATCTTGTTCATCACAAATTCTCAGGTTGTTGTTTTTTTCTGATGTATCTCTGTCCTGTGATACAGTACACTGTAAAGAAAGGGAAATTGACACTGTCTGGCACTCCCGCAGATGCAGTGAACACTTTCATAGGCCACAATACATTCACAGTGGAATACTAGCTTACTCATTACCAAATACAGCGCAGTATACACTATATGCTATATATTTTTATTTTTTTTTGTAATAAGAAATGAAACAGTAGGCCAAATGTTTCAAACAGTAGAATGTTATATTGTGATCTCATCATGTTGCTTGTTTAATTCAGTGAGTGGCGGTCAGTTATCATAAAAAAACACAGTAATTTTTGTAAGAATGTCTTAATTATTATCAGTGCAGTCAATGAGTCAAGAAAGAGATGCTAAAATCACAGCTGATTACTTCTGGTTCGTTTGTTTGGAAATGGAAGGTCAAGTCAAGTGCAATAAGATATGATATTGTGTGTAGTGTGCGCTGTTCTATATAGTATTCTATGCATGCAGAAAATACATGTGATAAACACAGTATACATACTATATACTGTAACAATGGTAAGAAGATAGCTGGACATATCCTTAGTTAGCCGAACATATCCTTAGTTTGTCTGTTGCACTTACCAAAAATTATAAAATTTTAATTTAAGTCTTCTAATGCTTAAAAGAGTCTTGCACAGACATATTTACAGTTTATAACATGTCCTGAAGCCTGATTAGAAAATATGCTGCCAGCTTTATGGATGGTCGCACAAGACTAATTAAAGGAAATTATGGCTCCTGCCATATTAAATAGCATTTTGCCATAGGTTCTTTTAGGGTCACCCCTGAGGCCTTTCCCTTATAGCCTTTTAGTACTAGAGGGTTTAGCGTGAGACGTGTTAGAGAGGCACTTACTGGCTTTGTTTGTGTTTTTACCACAAGCACTTGCAAAACTGCCAGTGTTTCTTGCGCTGTTGTGGACAGAGAAGCCTCTCTTCACAGACACTGCCTCACTGAGATGCGCTCATTAAAAATGCATATGTGAGAAATCAATGGACCTTTTGGCCCCAAGGCTGACGGACTAATCTTTGGCTGTTAATTATTTAAAAAGGCGTGAAGGGTGTGTGCATTGAGCCCTGTGCTGACGAGCGGCCGAGCATGCATGTTTCTGAGCCTGGGCTCACTGGTAATCCTATCCGCCTGTCTGTCACCTCTGCCAGGACTCAGATCCATGCAGCTTTAATGAGCCTCACACAGTCTGCCTTCAAAATACAGCCCACACAATGCAAACCCCTACTCTCTCAGGTCCTGAACCATACACACACTCTCATTCCACTACCTTGAGCTTAGCAGACTTGTGCTGTGTTGCAAATACCTGTTCTGTACTATTGTTGACTCTATCTGTCAAATACACATGTACCAGTTAGCTGAACAGAATTCTGTCAACAGTTTATACACTCACTGAGCACTTTATTAGGAACACCTGTATACCAGCTTATTCATGCAATTACCTAATCAGCCATGTGGAAGCAGTGCAATGCATACAATCATGCAGATAGGGGTCAGGAGCTTCAGTTAATGTTCACATCAACCATCAGAATAGGGAAAAATGTGATCTCAGTGATTTCGACCGTGGCATGATTGTTGGTGCCAGATTGGCTGGTTTGAGTATTTCTGTAACTGCTGCTCTCCTGGGATTTTCACGCGCAACAGTCTCTAGAGTTTACTCAGAATGGTGCAGTAAGCAAAAAACATACAGTTCTGCAGAAGGAAATGCCTTTTTGATGAGAGAGGTCAACTGATAATGGCCAGACTGGTTCAAGCTGACAGAAAGGCTACGGTAACTCAGATAACCGCTCTGCACAATTGTAGTGAGCAGAATAGCATCTCAGAATGCACAGCATTTCGAACCTTGAGGCGGATTGGCTACAAGAGTAGAAGACCATGTCTTTTATTCCTAATAAAGTGCTCAGTGAGTGTACATTCACACCTACTGTGTTTGAGTTTGAATACATGTTAGATCGGTAATTTTAATGCACTTGTTGAGAAAATGCTTTCTCTTGCAAAAATGTACTGTGGCTGTTCCATGGGACATTGATAGTATCAGAATATAATACCATAGTACTGAAAGATTACTCAATTAATATAAATTGGTATTTTCATGGTACTCCAAGGCACTTCAAAGAATACTATGGTACAACCCTGGGACACAGAAACAACAATACTATGGTACTTTTTTGTTATTGTTATAATGCTACATTGTAAAAAACAAAAAAACTAAAAAAACTGTTATGTAGCCTAAAAAGTTTGCTTCATGTGGTAACATCTAAATTAACTGGGTCTATTCAAATATAATTTAATATGACTGAATCAGTCTACCAATGAAAGTAATTTTTAAGGATCAGATCAGGTAGAAATACTGTAATGTTTTAAAGGAATATTCCAGGTTAAATACAAGTTAAGCTCAATTAACAGCATTTGTGGCGTAATGTGTGATTAATAAATTTTATGTGAACTTGTGTGTAATTTTCTTACTAATGTCTTATTAATCTTATTGTACAGCACTTTGGTCAGCACTTGCTGTTTTTAAATGTGCATAAGAAATAAATGCTTGATTAATAATGTTGATTCCCACAAAAATTATTTCGACTCGTCACTTTTTTTTTTTTTTTTTTTTTTTGTGGTAATAAATAATATGCCACAAATGTCATCGATTGAGCTGTATTGAGCTGTATTTTATTTTTTATTTTTATTTTTTTTGTGCTCTTATCTGGACCTTTTTTTTTTTTTTAATGAGCTGTGTCACCTGTTGTAAAAGTTACTTGGAAAAAAAATGCTTGGAAATACAGTGACCTTAACAAGTGCTCTTGACAGATTTATATCCATGTATCAAGTTTTAGAGTTGGAGTTTCCTTTTTCTTTTGTTTGGAAGGAAATCCTGAATAGACAAACTTTGCTGATAAGGTCTGTCCTCCCTTCCCTTCTCACTTTGTTCCCTCCTCCTCACGCACTTGCCTTCTGTTTTCCTTTCATCCTTTAATTCTCTTTTCTTTTCCCCCTCTACACACACACACACACACACACACACACACGCACACAGTCTGACATGGAGAATTCCCTGTAGAATGGCGAGTGTCAGACCGGGAGAGTTCATGCGTGCGCCCCAGCCTCTGCTCCTAATTAAACTGATTGTTAACCTTTTCCATGAACACAGCTAAGGTTTTAATAGACTACAACAAAAATATTACCTCAACCGGAAAGCGCTCAGACTCACAGTTGATCCGAACATGCAAAACCATCTGAGATATGTGCTGCTTGTCATCAGAAATGTGTGATCACTGTCTGTTGATTGGCTGAGCTTGTCCTTACAAGACTGCTGATTGGTTTACTTCTCACGCCGTAAATCAGTCATCAATGTCTCAATCGTTAGTCACAAATGCTGTGTGCTTTTTTTGCTGCCTGACTGTCAAACTGTGAAAAGCAGCTTACTGAGCTTAGAGATAAAAGCTGAGTTGTAAAGAAAATATAAAACACAGTTATAATATGGATGATAACAACAAGAAAATCATTATATTAACTCTGAAATGTGCCACGAGGCAATATGAAGACATTAGAAAAAGACTTTCAAGTTTTATAACTCCACGGTTGGGATTTATTCATTCGCTCAGCATTATTAACTGAGATGTATTATTTTAGAGGTGCACATTTTTTTTTCATATACTTTTTCTGCCCTACAGCTCCTTACGGCTCTCACATTGTTGAGTAAATGTTTTTCTCCTCTGTTGAACTCAAATGTGATGACAGATTCGGTTTGCGGTTAAAGTTTCAAAGTTTTACCCCCTCTCACTTTCTTTGTTCCTGTCACCAGAGATGGCCTTTTTTCAGCCGTAATGCTCTTCCTCTGTTAACACCTTTCCTTTGCATTCTCCTCTTCTTTTTTCCTGGTTTGAACACTCTGGCATTGCCAGCAGAAACTGTGCAGGGCCAGTTTAAACTTGGCCTGTAGCGGGGGACAGTAGTTTTATCTGAGTGGGGCAGCAGAGTCCCTGCACAACAGCTTAAGTACAGACTTCTATTGTCACTACAGGCTAATGGGAACCAGCTGTGGGGGAGGTTTAAATTTAGCGGTAGCAAGCACAGCCTCAGGGAGGAGACTTTAACCCTGTCCCAGCCAGAGCTCCTCAGAAGCTTAAAGAGCAACTTTCTCCATGTGGCCACCTTGGTTATCCCCCAGTCAGGTCTTCCCTCAACCCAAAATATAGAGAGGTGGGCTGAGGTGGAGTAAAGTATGTACTATGGTACATAATTCTTTATTAGTTTTCAGCAGATGGAACCAGGAAGCTTATTTTTTTACTTCGTTGTAGACAGCCATATAACAATAAAGGCTTTTTGATGTAACAGGAGTGCCATGGGTATTTTGCTTTTTTGGACTGTTTTGAACCCTCGACCACTGAGCACCTCTAGGTCGTCCCACTTTTATTTTGAAAGATGGAACCATGGTTCTAGATAGGCAGTTTTGAAGTTTTGACCTGTTAAATGTTTATTTATTAAAAATATGAATATTTTTTAATGTATTATTTATAAAAAAAAAATTAAAAAAAAATCTGAGGATCAGTCAAGTCTTGAATATACCTGATATTCTCTTTTTAACTGTATGAATGAAACCCAGAATACTTTTTTCATAACAGAATGAGGTACAATTGGCAAGCAATATTTCTGGTAATACTTTACAATATGGTTCAATTTGTTAACATTAGTAAATCCATTAGGTGTCATGAACTAACAATGAACAATATATTTTTAAAATATTTATTACACATTGTTCAATTTAATGTATAAATATACTGTCGTTTATAGTTAGTTCATGTTAGTTCATAATGCATTAACTAATGCTAACATAAACTTTTAATTTTAAACTTGTTAACTGTAACATTAACCATGATTAATAAGTGCTGAAAAAGTATTGTTCATTTTTAGTTCATGTTAATTAATGTAGTTAACTAACGTTAATGAATACAACCTTATTGTAAAGTATTACCAATTTTCCTTACACTGTTGTGTAATGTCTAGTGGACAAGGAATATGTAACCTGGTCCTTCACTTTGACCCAGACAAACATTTTGAGTTTATTTTTGTATAATTTATTTAATTTTGCATAATAATTGGTATAAGTATAATAATTAAAACCATAGCTGAGACTTTCCTTTCCACTTCAGTGCATAAAACTGATTTTGAGTCAAAGTGACTCAAAATGATAAAGCAGGTCACATATATTAGCCTATATAAAAGTTATTACAAACCATTAAAAAACTGCAACATTTGATGAAATAAAATGGTAATGTCATAGAGGGGAAATGGGAAGTTAATGGAATTACATTGTGACTGGGTCAATCATTAACCATGCTTGATTGAAAGAAAATGTATAATGCTTTTTGATGTTGTCTTTTATACTCACGGTCTTTTATACTTTGTAAGGAACACCTCTACACCTACTAATTCATGCTAATCAGCCAATTGTGTGGCAGCAGTGCAATGCATAAAATCATGCAGATATGGGTCAGGAGCTTTAGTTAATGTTCACATCAACCATCAGAATGGGGAAAAACGCGATCTCTGTGATTTTGACCATGGCATGATTGTTGGTGCCAGACAGGCTGGTCTGAGTATTTCTGTAACTGCCGATCTCCTGTAATTTTCATGCACAACAATCTCTAGAGTTTACTGAAAATGGAGCAAAAAACATCCAGTGAGTGGCAGTTCAATGGATGGAAATGCCTTGTTGATGAGAGAGGTCAACGGAGAATGGCCAGGCTTATTCAAGCTGACAGAAAGGCTACAGTAACTCAGATAACCACTCTGTACAATTGTAGTGAGCAGAATAGCATCTCAGAATGCACAACATATTGAACCTTGAGGCAGATGTGCTACAAGAGTAGAATACCACGTTTGGCACTTTATTAGGACCATAGTGTTCCTAATAAAGTGCTCAGTGAGTGTAAATTGATGTTGCATTTACAAATGGCTGGTAGAGTATGAAAACACTCAGCTGAGTTTAGGCTGTTATCTTTTGGCTTCATAGTACATAAAGTGACATTTTTCCTTTACTGCTACTAGAGAAAGCAACTTTCTCTTTCATACAACTTCTGTCTCCACCACTTGAACTTAATCTTGTTGAAATGTGATCCCCTCTGAGATGGAGACTTAAGCTGTAAGGCTTTAAGAAGATCTGATGCTTGGCACTCTTTCCTCCTCTTCTCCTCTGTTCATTCGTAGCGCTCGTGTGTGGTTTTTACTTTTTATGCAAAGCAGAAATTGGGCCCGTCTGCTTGAGCCATGCCAAGAGGCTTGGGTCTGTCATTCCACTTCGGAAGGGAGAGCAGCAAGAGGATTGTAAACTGATTGGCCTAGAGCTCCAAACGGCAGCCAACTTTTGCCCGAGACCCTCCACAGAGCATTGAGTACTGGGCTATCGGATCGCTGGCATTAGCAGGGCGGCAGAGCAATCACACACTGAATGAAATAAAAATAAGCCATGTCATGCTAGCATTTAGAGCACTCTGGAAGAGAAGGAGTGTGTACATGCGTGTTTTGCGAGTTTATTTGAGAGGCACAGGGGAAGAACTGGTTTGTTGGTATTCCTATGTATTAATGTGGATGATGAAAAATTCAAGAGCATGTGTTTTTCTATGATTCAGTGCCAGCATGCAGGCCCCTGGATTGGAGCTACACTGGGGCGTGGTGTTTTTCTCTCGCCGACTCTATAAATCTTCGCCATGTCTTTATGTGTAAGAATGTTCGCTCGGGGGCAGATAGCACTTGGAAGAATCTGACTAAATGACTCCATTATGAAAGGGACTGCAGTCTGAGGCCTCACCACAGGAATTGGTGTTTTAATAGTTTTGCATTTCCAAAACTATTAAGCGTGTTTCCAAGTCTGATGTATGTGTGAGTATACAGATGCGGACTCTGACTCACACTCATTGTGAGTGTGTGCTCGATTCTGCGTCCCTATTTGTGTTTGTGTGTACTTTTGTTTACGTGTCTGGTGACTATCCAAATATGCATATATCTGGTTTTAATACATTTTCTGATGTGTGTATGAATGTGTGTGTATCCATGCTTCGCTTAGCAAGCGCATCTCCATATTCATTACTAGTCATGTGCCACAGAACACGTTG
Organism: Myxocyprinus asiaticus; assembly: GCF_019703515.2. Classification (NCBI taxonomy): domain Eukaryota; kingdom Metazoa; phylum Chordata; class Actinopteri; order Cypriniformes; family Catostomidae; genus Myxocyprinus; species Myxocyprinus asiaticus. Next base: position 23,135,285 of record NC_059361.1, on the reverse strand, counting down.
TGGAGCTGCATGGCGCCAGTTTGACAGTTGACTCCAAGACTGAACACATGGGGGGTAGGGAGCTTATGGAGCCATGCTTAGCTTGTGGTGCTCACTTGAGGAAATCAAACAAGGAGCAGACGAAGGCCTCTTTTCCTCCTCTCTTTCTGCTGTGCAGCTGAGGTGGAGCTTTAGAAACTGGTTTGCCATTTTTTGGTAATTTGGTATTTAGTAATTCCCCCCCTCCCCATTTTCTGAATTATGGGTAAAATCTGTGGAATTCTACAGAATGCATTTAAATATGCTTAAATGAGTTGCACTTTTATTGAGTTTATATAGCTGTATATAGATATCTGCGGGCACAGATTCCATGTGTGTCTAGTGATGTCCGATTCATGAATTAATTCTTCTTTAGAACAAGATCTTTTTAATGTTTCTGTCAAACTGATTTGTAAAGCCTTTATAAATCACTTAACTGAAAAGAGTGAAACTATGAGGTGGTCAACCTGATCTCATGAGAATTCGTCACAATAGTACAAGGTGCTCATGAGTTATACAACCACCAATGAGAGATGCTACCCTCATGTCCTTGTAGTTCCCGATGTGGCGTTGGTTCCTTGTTAATCCAGAACGGGGTTTTCTTAACTTTAACCCCAAATCCCATCCCTAAACCTAACCATATAGTGTAACACCTTACCCTACCCAGTGCATAAACATATCCATGATATTAATGTTAAAAGCCCTGATGAAAGAAACTAATTCACTGAAAAGAACTGAACTTTCCAATGCAACGCATTAATGTAGATTATTTCAGATATCTGGGAACATATCTGTGTGATAAATTGGTGAATTTAAATGAACGGTCGAAACAAACAGGTTCTCTAAAATAAAGCACATCTTTTGCAACAAATCTTTCATTTATCTGTAAATTAAATGTATATGGCTGTGGCAAACGTTTAGTAAAATGACATTATGTGGTTCATTACACGTATCACAGCAGTTCAGAGGTGAAATGTCCACTTTGTGGTGTTAAAAGCGAGTTTAATGTATGTTCTCCTAAATAGATGAAGGTTTAAAGATAAATGCTATATCAAGTTTTAAATAAACAAAACCTAGCCTAAACCTTAAATCTAAACCTAACTGATGTGTCATAGAAAGCAAAAGTCAGATGGGGTTTTTAATGTTAATGCTGTATTGAGTTTCAAATCAACAAAACCTACCTCCCTACCCTAAACCTGAACCCTAACCCTAACCAATAGTGTCACAAAAGCAAATGTGAGATGAAAAATGTAATTGCTAAAACAACCATATCATTTTGTGGTGCTTCTATGACACTTTCAGCTCATGTGTCGACTCGATGTGCTTTTCAGGACTCGTACCCCAGTCCTTCAACGGTATATCAGTTGAAAATGTAGTTATGTAATTCAAATGTTAACATTTGTCTCCTTAGAAGTCATGCACGATAGTAAAAGTGTTTACTGTAAGATAGCACTGTGTGAGGAACGGAGAAAAAAGTAAGTATTTATTAGGGGTCGACCTATATGTTTTTTTCAGGGCCGATAACGATTATTAGAAATCAAGGAGACCGATAACCGATATTTGGGGCTGATATACATTTGCATTAAAAATGAAAATTTTAAATCAACAGTCAAAAAGTCTCTTAAAAACTGGGCAAGAATTAGGACATTTTGGCCCAAAGACAACCAAAGTAGTGGACTATGGGGGATCTTCTACCGTTCATATATACATAGGAAAGATAAATGTATGGGGGTTCAGGGGTGACCCCTGAGAGAAAATGTGTGTAAAAGTCTTAATGAACCATTTTTATATTTTTCTTAAAATGCAAATCTACCAAAAAAACAACAACAACCAAACAATGTACATCTAAATTTAGTGCAGTTTAAAAATGCTGTTTGCTATAGTTAACTCTAAATGGGCTGACTATCAAATAATGGAAATGTTTTTCATCATAAGCAGAGAACTCTCTAAGCAGAGAAAGTTTTGTTTGTCTTTCTTACCATCCATGCCAGAGATGGTTATCTCTGATTAATTTTCACAAAATGTAAACAAAAATCTCTGTTTATTATCAATAGGCTTGAAACATGTTGATTAATAAAGCTAATTTTAGATGGGGAAAAAATGGTTTCTAGTCTTAAGGTGCTCTGGAACCATGATAAATTGTCCTGTCACAAAGCTTAGCTGAACCGTCGGAGTCATATCAGACACATGAAGATTGTTTCTGCTTCATTTTCATTTTTGCAGTGTATTTTAGCAAAAGGTGCTGGTGTCCATCTATATTGCTGCTCACTGTATTTCTCTGCTGTGGTCTAGTGTCCTTAAAATAACCGCGTTTGCAGCTCTACTATGCTAGGAGAGAGGCAAAGCATGTGGAGCGCAAAAGGGCATTAATGAAGCATGTTCGGTGCTAGAGAAAAATATTCAAGGTTATAGTGCTGAAAGATCGGATTTTTGCAGATTGTTCAGTTTACTTAATTAAAATAAACTAAAGCAACACAATTATAGAACATTTTGTCTTAACTTGATTTCCATTACGTTCCATACAATAAAATCTGTAAAACTGAAGTTTACTTAATCAATTAAAGTTAGGACTACATTAATACTTTTTGTAGCATTGATGAAACTGGGCAGGGGATTTCCGTTTTCCAGCATGCTTTGCAGGGGACTGGATGGGGTGAACAAATGTTAAAACTAAGTGTTATTTTATGCATTTTAGAGTAAGATAAGAATAGGAAGAGATTTGTTTATGTTTAATGTTGTGTTATTTTGGCATTTAAAAGGATTGTTTGTTAGGCTGGAGTTTTTTGAGTTACCATTGTGGTGAAGATTGGCGCTTGCTCTTAGGTTGAGGATGGACTCTTACTTTCAGTGAAGTTTGATTTGAATGCTGCTTAGCTCTATAAATAGTTGCTATCAAACTGTCAGTGCAACAGTTTCACTGTTGTTACACTTGCTCAACTGGCATATACTAATGGTTAATAAAATAAATTTTGTTGGACCAACTTAAGACAATTATTTAGATGTTATCTAATTGTTATGAGAAAATGAATTTAAGTTTGTACAACTTGAACTAGAACAAGTCAGTTCAAACCAATTCTTTTTTGTGGAAACATTTTATTTAATATTTTCCTCAATTTAATTAAATTCAGTGAACTTTTCTTTTTTTTTTTTTTTTTTTTTTAGTGTATGCCCCAGGGTACGGTGTACACAGCTACGTTGTTTTGTCGCACTGCTAACCTAAACTGTAGAAACGATGAGATGGGGCAACCATTGTCATGATGTCTTGCAGTTCGGATGGAACAAATCCAGGGTTCAGACCCGGACCGTGGTCCACTACTTAGTGAACGAAGTTTATTGCAACTTCAGTATCTGCATTCTTACCTTTGAAAACAGCTTGCCCTCTCATTGATTTTCTTGGATTTTTCCCCTCTCCTGTGTCAGACCTGTAGATCTGCTGTGACTACTTGTTGCTTGTAGTTGGAAAATGTTGTTAATGTTGGACTGAGGTTGATCCAGTCCTTCATTGTTGTTGTTAAATACTTATATATATATATATATATATATATATATATATTGAAACTGTTATAAATATTGTAAATAGTGCATTAAACATACGGAAGTAGTAGGGAGGTGGGTGCCATTTTTGTTTCATCTGTTTTTCTCTTGTTTTTGGTAGAGAGGGAGTCAGGGAAAACCTATGTTGTTTATTTATCTTTTGTTCTAGTAAGTTTGACTCCCCTTTAAAAAGCTGAACATTTTATTTGTTGTTTTGGCATTGCCCCCTACTGAAGTCTTTTGATACATCCATTTTCTGTTTATGATTAAATAAATACTTTGAATTAACTTAACTAAACTAAAATTTGACTTTTCCTTTTATTGAGAGCTGGGACAGGAGAAGGGGAAAACCCAACTTTATTTATTTATTTATTTATTTATTTTTGTTACTCCTCCCCAACCCTAGACTGGGGCAGATCATAACAGTTGTCCTCTCAGTATCTTTCACTTGCTGCTTTCCTCTCCCTCATGAATATGGTGTACAGTGTTGATTGGCCATTTACTCGTGATATATAACTAATCCGATAATACTGTGGGTGTGACATTGAGCCAGACTACAAGCAGTAACCTTTCAGAGAGAGGTGGTGGCATCCGAGCCAACGGAGCGCATTTTACAATTTATCGGCAATCAGATCAGACTAAATAATGATTCAGATAATTCGAAAAATTATTATCGGCCAGGCCGATAATCAGTTGACCCCTAGTATTTATGAGCTGATAATCTGCTGTTTGACTCGTGATTTGTTTGAAAGTGAATAAAAATCATTGTTGTAGTGCCAGTAGTGTTTATTTTACCAGGAAACTGCCACGATACATACAACAAGCTGCGTAAACATTTTACTGCATAGTAAAAATAGTAACTTGAGGGGGCCTGGGTAGCTCAGTGGTAAAATACGCTGGCTACCACCCCTGGAGTTCGCTAGCTCACTAGTTCGAATCCCAGGGTGTGCTGAGTGACTCCAGCCAGGTCTCCTAAGCAACCAAATTGGCCTGGTTGCTAGGGAGGGTAGAGTCACATGGGGACCTCCTCGTGGTCGCTATAATGTGGTTCGTTCTCTGTGGCAACGTGCTCAACAAGCCATGTGATAAGATGCACGGGTTGACGGTCTCAGATGTGGAGGCAACTGGGATTCGTCCTCCACCACCTGGACTGGGGCAAATCACTACGTGACCACGAGGTCTTAAAAGCACATCGGGAATTGGGCATTCCAAATTGGGAGAAAAAAAAAAGGTATAGTAACTTGAATCTACAAGACAGGTTGTCTAATTCAGTGCTTTTCAAGAAATGTCCTGCTAGTTATGCTTTGGTTAAGCATAATGATGCTGCTCTGAACTCTGATCTGGGAGGCAGGTTTGTGGGGACGGGCAGGATGATGAACTACGATTTCCTTAAAAATGCGGTGGGCTGCGGAGGAGTCTAATGTTTCCTACGTTCTCAAATGGAAGCTGCTCTGCTCGCTGATTACTTGACAATGACATCATCAAAGTGAGTGTGCTAATTGTTTCCTGCTGCTTACGTCTTACTCATTGTGCTTCAAACCCTCTCCCACCAATTCTTGCCTATGATCTGATCTCAGTGTTTTCGAAGTTTGAGGGAAAATGTCCTCTTTATGTTTGCCCATGCAACATTCTCCTAAGCGAGGTCTTGAAGGAAAGCCTGCTTAACTCTGTAGGTCTGATTCTGAACAAACAGAAGAATAAAGAAAGATTGAGAGAGATGCAAAGAGAGATGTATTCAGAGGGTGGATGCTTTGTCCATCGTATTTTTGCCGTGCCTCATAGGGATTCAATTATAGTACCCAGCTCGGATTTCTCAGGCACGTCTCTCGGCCTTCCAGTCATACCCTACTGATCAATAAGCTCTGCAAGGACATAGCACATCATCATTATGCTCTTCTCTGTGGCCATTCCGAATGGCTTAGCCCCTCAGTTTCCTTCATCCTGCTCTCGTATCACGCTCACATTGTTTTTTCAAGCCGGCCTGTTGTGGACATGCTCATTGTAGTGTTTCCTGGTTCTCTGGGCTCGGTATCATCTTAGATGGAAAGTAGAACAGTGGAACTGTGTTTTTTGGTCCGAAGAGTCCACATTTCAAAACGTTTTTGAAAAACAATGCTATCATTTTATCCAGGCCAAAGATGAAAAGGGCCATCCAAGCTGTTATCAGCGTCAGGTCCAAAAGCCAGTGTCTGTATGGGCCAGGGGTGTGTCAGTGCCCATGGCATGGGTTACTCGCACATCTGTGAGAACACCATGAATGCAGACAAATTTTGGAGCAACATATACTGCCATCCAGCACGTCTTTTCCAGGGATGTCCCTGCATTTTCCAGCAGGACAATTTCAAACCACATACTGCCAGCATTACAAGTGAATGGCTGTGTAAGCAGAGAGTGTGGGTGCTAGATTGGCCTGCCTGCAGTCCTGACCTGCCTCCAATTGAGAATGTGTGGCGCATTATGAAGCACACCATACGGCAACAAAGACCCCGTACAATTGTGCAGCTAAAGACAATTCCTACGGAATGGATGAATGGGGGAAACTTCCACTTTCTGAACTTAACAAACTTGTGTCTTCAGTGCCCAAATGCTTAATATGTGTTATTAGAAGAAATGGTGATGTTTCACAGTGGTAAACACTCGACAGACCCAACTTTTTTGGAGCATGTTACAATCATCTGATTTGAAATTACTGTACATAAAAAATAAAAAAATAAAAAATAAACAGTGAAATTCACAGGGTATATAATGTGTAATTGTAGAGCTTTAAATATAGCAAAGGGTGAATATAATTTTCAAATCGCTCCTTTTTGTTTTTATTAGCATTTTTCATACTGTCCCAACTTTTTCAGAATTGGGGTTGTACTTCAAGCTCCAGTGAAGCTAAATTATCTGTAGTCTGTGCAGTATTTGTGTGTGTATGTGTGTAATTGCTCTAAACTGTAAGACTTCTGATAAATTAATGCTATTAAACTGTTGAAAGCAGTGGTAACATAATTTGTGTGTGTGTGTGTGTGTGTGTGTGTGTGTGTGTGTGTGTGTGTTTTTTTTTGGTAGAGTCGAATAATTTGCAAAGGTGTTTGTACTGTAAATCAGTTGATTGAGAGGGAGTGAAACAGTGAGTTGGTTTACATGCTGGAACCGAAATAATACAACATGTGATGCAATTGATGCAAGCTAATCAGATATAAATAGTAATATTTAACTAAGAATTAGGGATGGAATGATACCATTTT